>NC_137514.1:10405000-10407500 GCF_041902795.1 Electrophorus electricus | reverse complement strand
ATGCTGACACAAAATCACAGATTTAGTTGAATGCGGTCTAAATTGCAGTCTTGTACTTTTGACCCGGATGGTAGTACATTATGTATGCTATATACATTTTTCATTGCAATTTAGATGTAAGCAAATTCAGTTAAATTGCTTGTAATTTGCCAGTGGTTGGTCTTGTTAATGGCCATGTTTGTCCCCGTTGTATTTGTGGTGTGTTCTTGTGGCTTTATGGCTGGCCTTTATAAATGAGAAATTACTGTGCTAATTGGAACTGGGTTACAGCTGCTAAAACAGGAAAGTCAAGGAGAATTGCAAGGCTGTTGTAACCACTGAATTATTCATGTGGTGAGATTTTATTCTACTTTTAAGTCGTGCGTTATTTCTTTCATGCCTGGCAATGCTTGTGTGTGTTTTAGCGGAAGTATCAAGATGCATTTACAGGATACAGTGATGCTGTTTCCTTATGAAATGAAAGGAAACATGAAAAACACATGAAGTAGCAGAGTTCCCTCTGGTCAAAGAACTATTTTAAAATTTTAATAATGGCTCAAAATGTATTTTATATGTTCAAAAATAGTGGAAGCTATTAATCCTCCCCATCAGCTATACATTTCAACGTAATATGTTTTGGTTCTAATGCTGATAACACATTAGAATTTGTAGCTGTCTTTGGATAAATGCAGGCTTAACTAGTTACTTAACTTGTTCCGTGGCTGTCCATCCAACTGCTTTATCCCTGTTCTGCATGCTGTTCCTGCTTTTTGCCTTATCTCCACCCCCCTCCCCACCCCAGTTCCAGCGCCCAAACGACTTCTCTCCCCCATTCCGGTTTGGCACAGTTCCCAATGGTAGCACGGAAAGGAACATTAGGAACAACTACAAAGAGATGCACAGCTACATGACCAGTTTCCACCAGAAAAACGTTGACGAGGCCCTCCAGAGCTTGAAGACTGGGTAAGAGAGCACATGTGTGAGAGAGGGGATTTAGGATAGGATAGGGTGGTAATTGATGATAGTCTACGGGTTTTGGTTTAGGGAAAGCTAAAAGCACGGACTTAAACCATACACATTTCTAGTTTGTGACATATCATCACAAGTCATCAATGCTATACAAGCTATTTAAATATAATTGTTTACACGCTAAATTGTCATGTGGTATGTCATATGTCATATGTTAAGTTTCAATACCAGACACTTATGTATTAACACCAGCAATACATGCTAAACTGAAATACGATACTACAAATGTATTGGAACTGCCTTCAATTTGCAGGTCATTTTGCATTTCTGTGATATATGCAAATTAGCTTCTTTTGAAAAGCCCAATTGGTTAATTGAGAGGATTCCAGAAGGATCATTTCACAGTGCAATTGAAGATGACTGTCAGTACATGTCACTGCATGTACACGGCAACTGAAAAATTTCAAACTCCACGGTGTACATGTCTTGAACAAAGGAAATGTGAAAGAACTGATTGGCCTAAAATAACCCACTGAAGCAGGGATGACATGCAGTGAGACACTTATTGTTGAAATGAGGATTGGATGGCTATTCCACCTTCATGTCAATACAAACCAAGCTTTAACACGGTTATTTGGGCCAAGCGTAGGCCTACAATAATAGGAGATTTTGCTCTAAAGGTATATTTGCACTGAGTTACACGTGTCTCGGTACTTTTTTCGCTAGTGTAATATATGCAATCTTAGCACCTGTGGTTTAAAAATAAAAATTGTCTTCAGAAGCAGACCTTGAAATGAAAAGCTGCCACATCTGTCACTGTTGTTCATGTGCACTGCCTCTTCTGATAGTGGAGTCTGTGACTTCACATTTCCTGGTGTGACTCAGACTTGCCTCAGCATGCTCAGAAGTGGAATCCCGCAGAGGCGCAGCCCATTGTCCTGGGCTCCGCAGAAACAGGTCATGATTAGGTTAATGCAGTGTGGGGGGCAACACTTGCAACTCTGTCCAAAAACAGGATTAAAGGGCATGCAAAATACAAGACAGTGAAGCCAAATTACAGTGAATTGCACTTTGTAGCGCCCCCTTCTCTCACCAGCTGAACTTACACCAATTGCGATTTGACCTTGACTAGAAAGCCAAGGCTATATGTCTAGCTTTACAAAAGTGATATTAGTGAATTCAGTGTTTGATGGTAATTCAACACAAATTGAACAGAGAGAGTTATGATGTGCATTAGAGTTTTGTAAAGTCCACACAAGTATTGAAATGAGGCTGACCTGTGTTCGTTTCGGTGGAGACCACTACGATGGCAGGATCATTTTTCCCTCTCTGTTCTTGCCAGCAAACTGGATGCCTTTATCTATGATGCCGCCGTGCTGAACTACATGGCGGGCAGAGACGAGGGCTGCAAGCTCGTGACGATTGGGAGTGGTTATATATTCGCCACCACGGGTTATGGCATTGCCATCCAGAAAGACTCAGGCTGGAAGAGACCAGTGGACCTCGCCATTCTTCAGCTGTTTGGAGATGGTGAGCTCTGCTAGGACATTTT
>NC_137514.1:10387500-10400000 GCF_041902795.1 Electrophorus electricus | reverse complement strand
GTTAAGTACTAAATTGTTGATTTACTAGACAAACAATTAGGGATCTTGAACAATCTGAAGAGGTTTAGATAATGTTGTGTAATTAATTTGCTTGATGTTGTCCTTTGTATTAAAGAGACAGACCAAAGAAATGCAAAAATGTCAGCTGAATTTCAATAATACTGACTGACAGTATAAATTGTCAGCAGCATCGAGTCTCACTGCAACAATAACATCAATCATTGCTTGAGCCTGCATTCTATCTGTCATTTTCCTTTTCTCGCCATCTTTTTGACAATCTTTCTCCCTCTCTTCCTCTTTCACTCCACCATCTGTGATGGTGCAGGGTTAGAGTCTGATGTAGGAAGCTTTAATGAACCCATCATTCATTGTTAACTCCTTTTCAGCATTAAGTCTTATCAAGTCCCACTGTGTTTTTCAGACATTAACCTCTACACCCCTCATTTCTTTCTTGTTTTAAAATTGAACTCTATGTAGCACAAAAGAAAAGCACTTTTTGCTTCAGTGAAATAAAATTCAAAGGGCTGTAGTGGAATTCATTATTGGTTATTGGTGATGTTTACTACAACATACCCAACTGTAAAAGAACACTACGCATACTTGTACCTACAGTATATGGCAGGGTAAACTCAGTTTGTGCTGCACCATGAATGCTCGTAGCATGTACTCAAATGTTCCTTTCTTTCTCCCTTCCCTCCTCTCCACCCGTCCCTCTTTTTGGTTTCTATAACAGGGCATCTACAGCTGCATCCATGGTGTTCAGATCGAGGAGAACAAGTCGGGCCTCAACTCCCCCTCGGCCACCATGAACATGAACAACACCCATTCCAACATCCTTCGCCTGCTCCGCACCGCCAAAAACATGACCTCTGTTCCTGGGGTCAACGGCTCCCCACACAGTGCCCTGGACTATGGCCACCGTGAGTCGGCTGTATATGACATTAGCGAACATAGGCGCAGTCTGGTGAGCCATGCTGACTGCAAGCCCCCACCACCATATTTGCCTGAAGATAATATGTTCAGCGACTACGTGAGTGATGTGGAGAGGACTTTTGGGAACTTGCACCTGAAAGACAGTAACCTGTACCAGGATCATTACCTGCACCACCACGGGGGCACGGGATCCGGACTGGCTCTGGGTATGTCGGGTCCCTTGCCTAACCGACCTCGTAGCTTAGGGAGTGCCAGTTCTTTGGAGGGCGGGATGTACGATTGCGACAGCTTAGGGGGAGGGGTAGCACCCATCTTCACCACCCAGCCCCGCCAGTCACTGACACACAGGAACAGGGAAAAGTTTGACTTGATCGCGGGCCACCCGACCCAGTCGAGCTTCAAGTCCGGCCTGCCCGATCTGTACGGGAAGTTCTCCTTCAAAGGTGGGGCATCCAGTTCAGGGTTTATTGCGGGACATGACAGGTACTGCGGGGGAGGCGGGGCGGGCTCGGGCGGGGATGACGGCAATATCCGCTCAGATGTGTCGGATATTTCCACTCACACCGTGACCTATGGCAATCTGGAAGGCAATGCCAAGCGGCGCAAGCAGTACAGGGACAGCCTGAAAAAGAGGCCGGCATCCGCCAAGTCCCGACGCGAGCATGATGAGATCGAACTGGGCTTCAGGAGGCGCACCCATCACACCATCCACCACCACCACCATCACCACCACCCAGTCACACAGGGACACCGTTCAGCCACGCCACCTGTGGAACGCAAGAGCCAAAGAGGGGCCAACTGCTCCTTGTACATGTTCCGTGACAAAGAGAATATGAGGGACTTCTACGTGGACCAGTTCAGATCCAAGGATGGGGCGTCACCATGGGATTTAAGTGATGCTCCCGGAATGGGCGGCGGAGGGGGTCTGGGTGGGGGCGGATGTGGAGGCGTAGTCGGCAGTGGTGGTGGCGGGGGAGCGTGCACTAGTTTGGTCCCCGTGGACGATTTCTTGAAAGGTAAATCCAAGAAGACAGAGTGTAAGGGTGGAATGGGAGGAGGAGGATCTCCTGGGCAGCAGGGCCATGCATGCTGGGAAAAGAACATTGGAGGGGTGGGTGGGTTGGCTGGCGGGGATTGGGAATGCCGTAACTGCCACAGCGGAGGGGTTGGAGGCGGAGGTGGAGGAGGCAAGCCTGTTTGCATGCACGGGGGAGGAGTCGGTGGGGCCTACCCAGCAGCTGGGGGTAGTGGGGGATCCAGTGGGGGAGGTGGGGGGAGTGGACAAGTCTCCAGCCGCCCGAGTTCGGCCACCTGCAAGCGATGCGATTCGTGCAAGAAGCCGGGCAACTTGTACGACATCAGTGAGGACAACCATCTCCTCCTGGATCAGATAGGGAGCAAGTTCTCTATGGAGGGGGGGAAAGGGGACGGCAGTGGTGGAGGGGCCCAAACCCAGGTGCAGAGGCGCAAGTTCGGCCCAGGGGGCAGGGTCTTGCGCAGACAGCATTCCTATGACACATTCGTAGACCTGCAGAAAGAAGGGCAAGGCAGAATGGGAGGCTCAGGAGGGTTTGGAGGCGGTGGAGGTGCCTCCATGCTGCCTCCACCCCGGAGCGTGAGCCTGAAAGAAAAAGATCGCTACATGGAAGGTGCAAGCCCCTATGCGCAGATGTTCGAGCGGTATGCGGGAGGGGAGACATCCTTTTTTTCCGCCGGGGACCGGGAGAAGGGCGGGGGCTCGTCGTTTAGCTTGTTCCGTGGGGGTGAAGGTGGGTTGCACCGTCGCTCGGTAGGCGAGAGAGACATGAGGGACAGAGATAGAGGCATGATGGGAGGAGGAGGTATGGGCGGTACCCGACGGGTCGGGACTTACTCCTTGTCTAAATCTCTCTACCCAGATAAGGTGAACCAGAACCCATTCATCCCAACCTTCGGTGATGACCAGTGCCTATTACATGGCGCCAAATCGTACTACGTCAAAAAGCAGCAGACACAGCCGCAGCAGCAACAGACGCAACAACAGCAACAGCTCCTCAACAACAACCGGGCTGACTTCCGAGGCTCCATGGGGGTGACTTCCTATTTACCGGCCTCTGCCTCTGCTGGGGTCATGTCCAACGTGGGACCCCGGTTCCCCAAGGAGCTGTGCATGGGCGGGCCCCTCGGCAACCATCATGGAGCAGGAGCAGGCAACAACAAGCTGCTGTCAGCAAGGGATGGGTTAGGCATTGGGCAAGGACAGAGACCATTCAACGGCTCTAGTAATGGACATGTATACGAGAAGCTCTCCAGCATTGAGTCTGATGTCTGAGGATGGATCACGAGCCAGAGAGAGACAGACAGAGAGAGAAAGAGAGTGAGGCTGAAGGAGAAATGGAAAGTCAAACGAAGGAGGCTGCAGACATCGAGAGCGATAAGGGAATAAACCAACAGAGAGTGTCTACCAACTTTGTATTTTAACGTTTGCAAAAAGGAAGAGGAAGAAAGCGAACAAGAGGAAATGACCCATGCTTTAAACAGGTGGATGGAGAGCTTTTGGGGCCAAGTTTGTAAATAGAGATAAGGAACCTGCTCACAGATGAGAATAAAAAGCTGAAGCCCTATACGTATCCCTCTCTTTTATCCTCTCACCTTTTTCTTACCCCTTCCATTTTTTCTGCTCCTTACGCCAAAATGAAATGTCTGATCCAGCTTAGGTACGGAGACACAGTACAATCATGAATGGAGATCGGTTAGAGGTTCTCATGAGAAAAAACAGGGTAAAACTTACAATAACTGTATTGATAATGTTGTTAACAATAATATTAGATATAATTACAATGTTTATGATGTTCAGTTTGGGCTTGATTTCTGGATGTTATATGCTGTTATATATTTGTACTCTAGTTAAAATTCTTTGTTAGCACACCACTTTGCAGCTTCTTATTTGATCATGGGATCTTATCTGATCTTATTTGTCAATTGTGCTTGCATTGTCGTGTGTCAATGTGCCATTCTGCCCTGATGTGAAACTCCAGGACCATGCAGAATGTGCTATCTGCCAGAGACAATGCCAAGCTAGAAAAAACCTAGTCAAACTTGGTTTCCTTTAAGATTCTTTACTATGAATTTTTCATGTTCATTTTACTTCTGATATGGAGTGCTGTAAAACGTACGTGTAAGGCATGATTTGCAAAGTACTTCAGCTGTACTTGAGATTGTTGTGAAAGACATTTATTATGATCTCTTCTTATGTTTTTCCAATTTTTATAACATTGCATTATTATCAATTAGACATTGGTTTAATACACTGCACATTATGTGCCTTATCAGAAGGCCCAGAATTCTAATTATATTGCCATGGTAACGTTCTGGTCACTGCACACAGATTGGGCATTGGCTGATTCATCTATTATTCTGGAATTATCCTCATTTTGATGTAATCACCTGACATGGAATATTCAGTGTATAGCAAATTCTAGACACAAACCTGAGTGGATTCATTAGTCTTAGAGCTGAGTTTCTTAAGCAACTAATGAAATGAAGTGAAAACCAGGAAAGGATATGTGTAAGGGGTTATAGATCAATGCTCAGTGCATTGGTTGTCTCATACAAAGATTAGCTGCAGGGTGTTTATTTTAAAAGCATGAAAATGAAAAACCAGTTAATCCTCTCCATTATCCCCCCATCTCTTAAGCAAGTAGAAGGCCTATATTGTGCAAATTAAAACCAGTATCATGGTTTTGTTACTCCTACAGTACACCTTTTTTTTAATATTATTTTATTTATTTATTCATTTTTACAGTTGTATCTTTGGGAAGCACTTGGCCCACAGTGAGCTGGTTGTTATGGGATATAATGAAAGAACTCTTTGTCTCAGCATCTCCTTGTTGTGTTTTTTAATGTAAATATTCAGTTTTTCCACATTGTATAATGTGCAGACAGCAAGGATGTACATTTAGAAAATTGTGATTTGCTAAATTATGATGTGAGTTAAACAGATATACTTCAACATGCCAACAAATATCTAAATTTGAAAATTACAGTTTATACTTGATTTATTATCATTACAAATTTCACAGATGGTAACCTGAATAGCTCTTGTAGGGACATGAATCAGAATAACCCTCCTTGGTTAGATAATGAATGGGTGAGTTTTGCCTCCACTTCAGTTTCTTACCTTGGTTGTATGTTATTATGTAAGATTGGCACTGTTTGTTTATTCCTCACTAAACATGTTTCGGTGGAAACAGTGCTTACTAATTAAGAGTTTAACAAAATCTTTATTATTTATGTTCGTAAGGCCTACCACTCCTAAACAGCCTAAGCCAAAATGCCATTTCTTGACCACTCCAAGTTTGTGACAGTTTACGCTTTATAACCTCTATTTTAATACGTAATCAAGATATTTTGTCTGGTATTATTGGAAAATGGGCTAAATTTACCAAAAAAAAAAAAAAAAAAAAGCTCATTTTTAAAGTAGCCAGTCATTAAAACAGACCTGTCAGCTAGCTCTTTCAGTTCCACATATAATGAGAATGTGCACTTTTTAGTGATATTAATTCTGTTAAGTTTCATATTTACTTTTGGTTAACATTATTTTCAAAGCCACTAGTGAACACACAACCTGGAAGTAAAGTTATTCCTCCATGTGTCAGTAGATCTCAATGAGTTCATTGTGTGAAATATATATTTTCTTTATTCAAATTTTGTAAAATCTGCCAAACAGATCTCCAATTTAAGCACAATGTTTATACTATTTGGTTTATAACTGAAGTGTATATTACTATTGGTTTTGTGAACTTAAAAAAAAAGGAAACTTCACATTTATTGCCACATTTGTTAATTTTTTTGCTAAGTCTGTGTGAGAGTTCGTGAAATTGTGAGTATATTGTGAGAGACATGCATGCACCTTTCTTTCTATTTTTACATGCTTTTACATTCCTGCTTTTAGATGACGTATAATTGAAAGATCATGTCCAGTGTTTCCATGTGCAGAAAAATGTCTCTTTCTTTTGCTTAACTCGAACCAGTCAGTGCCACACAGCATTAAGGCTGATCAGGTGTACATAAAGCAGTCAGTCATGCTGGCGGATATGCAAGCAGGGGGAAGTGTGACATAGAAAGTACTGTCATGTCCTTGACCTAAGGTTCTGCTTCATGTCATTGGACAAACCCAGATTGTGTGTTTGTCCCATGTTACTTAAATTAGGAAGGAGTTATTTTCATTTTTGTGTTCTTATAGGGCTAATTGTGTCACTTTAAGCGTCTGAAATCTTAATCTCTCATAGTTGTGTTTTAAAAAAGAAAAAGGAAAAAGCCTTTATTTGCATGGTTTGGCTCTCTTAAAACATGAAACGTGTTTTTGGAGGCACTGTTAAGGTTTATTTTAATGCTTGGTCTACTTTGTTTTTAGGGGGATACACTTTTCCTTCAGTCATTGCAGTCTGTTCTTCAGTGATAGCCATTTTGCAGCTTTGTGCATTTGCTAAGATTTTTTTTATGAAATGTGGTGACAGACTTGGGCCATTTTGTTCAGTGTCAGTCTTGGAAATTTGAGTGGGAGAGTTTTGCCCATAGCTCTCTGGTAGCAAAGGGCAGATGTGTGTTGTGTTTGTTTGTTTGTTTGTGTGTGTGTGTGTGAGAGAGAGAGCGAGAGAGAGAGAGCGAGAGAGAGAGAGAGAGAGAGAGAGAGAGAAAACCTAAGCAAGTTTGTCTATCTTAGCATCTGTGCTAGGGAGGGGTTTCCTTTGCTATTCTTCAGGAAAAAACAAAACAAAAAACATAACCCTCTTCCTTTAACACTCTGATTCAACTCATTACATTTAACACCTTTTCAGTAGAGACACCGTGATAGCAGACAAGCATCATTTGCTAAATGTAGGTGGAGTGCAAGAGACAATGGTTACAGGAGATAGAGAGAGAGAGAGAGAGAGAGAGAGAGAGAGAGAGAGATAGAGATACACAGGGAGCGAGAGAGAGAAATGGTAGCCTAAATATTATTTTGGTCTCTGTGATCATTCTCACTAATGTATAAGGGTCATGGGATTTGGCTCTTGTATGACAGAGTGCACCGTCATTATTTGTAAGCTAGAAGTCTTTGCCCTGCTTTGCCAGTGACGTCCCCTCTCTGGTACAGTGTGTCACAGGTTATTGTACATGTGCCTGGACTCATGCTTGATTACCTCTGTGTGTGTGTGTGTGTGTGTGTGTGTGTGTGTGTGTGTGTGTGTGTGCGCGTGCGCATGCACGCATTTGATAAAAGTGAGACACAGAGCACAGTGCAATGGCTGTCTACTGTAATGTCTGAATTTTGCTGTAAATAAATAATACCCCTTTTCCATAATTTTTAATATACAGAGAAAATGACTCTAAAATATGGAAATTTGGGAAACTTTTTTGTTAGAAAGCTTTTGTAGGTTAAAGGAGATCATGTCACCAAGGATAGAATTCTAATAATTCTACTCTCTATTGGAATTAAAGGACCCAATTTTAAGAGATAAAAGTACACATTTGTTGTCTTTAATATAAAATTGATATTTATAACTCTCTTTTCCTTCCTCAGTTTTCAACACTTATTTTAAATGTTACACAAAGATTACAAATGTACAGATTGTGTAAATATGACCAAATGTTTCTCTTATTCCATTTTTGTATAGAGAGAGATTACCTGTGTTAAGATTACAATGAGAATTTAACAAGAAATTTCACAATACTTAAGATATTGAGAATACAAACACAGTATGTGTGAACATAAGTGCTAAGATATATTCTTCTGTCTCTTTGTACAAAACAGTGTTGACAATAAATAAAAGGGAGAAATCTCAGATTATATTGTTTTGGTCATTTCTGTCCTGTTGCTCCTTAGCTATGACATGACTATTAAAAGAAAGTGAAGAAAGCTATTTCTTTTCACATTTCTCGCTATTTGGTTTTGTCCTGAATGCATCTGTGTTTCCAAAGGCAGCTCATTCACTTGTTTTGGATGCTGTTAGACTGGCAAATTTATAATAATCCCCCTTTTAGTTACCTACTGGGGTGTCGCTGAAGTGTTATTGAGTGCTGCAACAAACCTAATGTGGAAAATGTCAATATGCAGTAACAGATGTATGACCATAGGTGTGGTGCAGGGAGTGGCCTATTTGTGTATTAATGCCCACAACTCTCAGTTTTACTGCATCTGCACACACACAGAGCTGTGTGAAGGACAGCCACTATGGTTGCCATGGATACAACTAGTTCACTGCTGGACCACCACAAGAAAACAGGTTACTGATGGTTTTTTGTTGATGTGGGAAAATAAAAGTTTTTTTTTTCTTTTTTTTCTCTTGGGTACCAACATTTTTCTTCTGTAAAATTATATATCATATAAAAGAGCTTAGGTTCTTAGTTGACATACGCGTGTATAAACTATTTACTTTATATGTGTGGCTTTAAAAAATAGTTGCAGTTTATTGTCCCTTGAAGATACTCCTTCTATTACCCCCTCACCCCCCACCTTCAATACACGCACATACACTCTACACACCCAAACAGCCAATCCTGGGATACATTGCAACACATGTAACTACTTCTTGACAATTAACTGTTACCTAGCAACTGGCTCTTGAGAGAGAGAGAGAGAGAGAGAGAGAGAGAGAGAGAGAGAGAGAGAGAGAGAGAGAGAGAGAGAGAGAGAGAGAGAGAGAGAGAGAGAGAGAGAGAGAGAGAGAGAGAGAGAGAGAGAGAGAGAGAGAGAGAGAGAGAGAGAGAGAGAGAAGATTCGCTCTGTGTTCCCGCCATGTCCTGGTGGATTGGATGCTACAATGAATCAACAGACAATGCAGAAATGGAAAGTGCAGCATGAGCTCAACACCCACACTCGCCCAAGGAAAGTGAGAGAAAGAGGAGGTTGAGAAGGAGATCAGACATGCTGAGATAAGGAGCAGAGAAGAACGAATATGGGCAGAGAGACCCAGGGAAAGGTAGAGGGGGAACACAGCCGCGCAGAGCGGTGATAGAGCAGAGCAAAGCTTAGAAAGGCAGCGAAGAGAAGCTCTTTACTGGCTGTAGGGAGCCGGAGACATGCGATCATCTCTAGAGCTCGAGAACAGAAAGGGAGGCTTGTTGCCTTAGAGACAGAGCATCGCATTTTCGTGCTTAAGTTTTAATGAGGACACATAGTTCATACAGCACCGCCCGCCCCCCCAACCTGAACGCATCTACAGCACAAGACACCTACGTTCACGCAAACAAAATAAACCTGCACAGATTGTATCTAGATAAAAACAGACGCGACACAGAGGTAGACTAAGTCTGTCGCTTTCGCATCTTTTAGGTAAAGATTCTACTGTTTTCCTAAAAGCAGAACTGGACGTGCAATTTTCTGTGACACAAAACCTTCCCATGAGGACTGGCAATGGTTCAAGTACCCGTGTGTTGTAACTGAGTAAAGACGTTACAACCTTAATGTCGCTCATCTTTAACTGTAACCTATTTGGTCTCCTGACACCTGCAACTCTTTGCTTATAGACAGAAGTTAGTTTACCTTTGTAATGAATAATGAAATCAACGGCTGCCTTCTTCAGATTACACACATCTCTGTTTTAATTGTAGAGGAACAATTCAGGCTTTTCATATTTTTCATATTCAAGATTACAGGTTATAAGACGAACTTGAACTTGTCGTAAACCTCTAATCTGCATGTCAAAAAGCATTTTGTAGTGACTTATATTGCATCATTAATTAATTTCACGAAATTAATTCTTAGCAAGTCAAATGCAATGAGACTTGCGTGGGTGCCGCCAAAGTGAGGCCACAGCAACCCAAAGTGTCACAAGGCTGCCACCTTGTGGCTGATGTAGCATAGTGCGCCTTTGAATAGCATTTCTTTCTCAGCAGCGTTCGAAATGCACCGCGGTGCCCACTTACATTACTGGATGGCAGTGTAATGTTTATAAAACACATAATGCACACTGTAGACGAGCTTGTATGTGTTTACAAACTTTGTATTCATTAATAGAGTCCAAAATTGCTGTAACTCTATAATACAATGTCTATCTCCTGAAAGTGTTGCAAAGTCTATGATGAGATATTATTTTTGTCAGTAAATACATCTGTAAAATCAAATCCCTATTTACAGAGATTACTTATAAATGATAAACAGTAATTTCTATGCACAGAGAGATTCACCACACAGAAAAACCTGATAAGCAGCTGAAAGGTTTATTTAGCTCAGTCTCTGTTGGTCGCGTGTTAGATAACTTCAGCTCAAAGATCCAAATGAGCTTGCCCACAAAGAAAATTCTTAAGTGTATTTTTGTTTATTTTAATGTATGGTAACTTGGATGAAAACTTAAATTAGCAAATCACTCATGCTTTCCCCTCTTTTTTTTCCCCCATTAGGCAAAGTTGTCTACCCATCGTGAGGTAGTCATGGACCAGAGAGTGTGGCTCCGAAGTTTCTTCTGCCAGGGAACTCTGATTAGACCTGTGAGATCTGAGTTTATGCTACTGCAGGCAGCAGAGGGAAAATACTGTCTTGTACAGTTTATATGCAATATATGATTCCTTTCGTATGTTTAATATGTTAGTGACAGTTCACCTGCCACATAATGCAGTTTTCAAACCTTAAAACAATTTTCTATGTTTAAAAACAGTTAAAAAGTGGGTTCTTAATATTTATTTCATATCTTCTCTTCTCTCTCTCCTCCCTGCTTCCCTTTCTCTTTCATTTCCACTTTGGCTCTCTCATTCTTGTCCTTGTGCATCCCCATTTTCCTGGTTTGTGCTGTGCGACTAACAGGCCGCAGTATTCGGACCCTGTATCGCTGTGGAAACTTCGCCAGGCTGGTCCCTGCCCTTTTCACACTCTGTGGGACGGGTTCCTTGCCCCCCCCGCTTTGCTCCCCCACCTCATGGTAACCATGGCGACGGAGGAAAGGTTCCAAGGTTGCTATGCGATTATTGAGGTCCGTGATGCGCCTCTGTAAGTGGGAGACTTCTCTGAAGAGATCGTTGAGGGATTCGGAGAGGGGACGAACCCTGTGAAGCAGGAGAAGAAAGTTTTAGAAAGAGAAAATGTGCATGTGGAAGAGGGAGAGGTACAAAGAGTGTAAGAAAGTGCATGTGCCTGGACAAGAGGCAAAATAACCATCTGTGTGCGTAACTACAGACACATGAATTTACACAATGTTTTGTCTGCATCCTTTATGGCCTGGTATGTTTTCAGCACACAGAAAAATCAATGCAATGAAACCAGCTAAAAATATGATTTCATATCAACCTACCCAACCTGTCTATCCAAGCTCAAATAACATGAGTCAATATGTGCAAAAACACAACAATATACTTTATGCTGTACATTCCAAAAGCTTTTGCTATTGTTTTAATTTATTTTCATAAAACAGTTTTCTCCATCTTTGAAAAAAAATCTGCTTTTAAAGTCTTTTCAAGATATTAAGTTTAAAAAAAACCCCAAAAAACAGTATTTATTTTGCCCTTTTTCCCTTTTATCTCGTTTGTCTGTTTTTTTTCCCCCTCCAACTTATTGGGAAAACTACAGTTTTCAGGTGATATAACAAACCCCTCTGATTGAGCAAGGCATCCAGTTTTCACCAATTACTAATTGCCAAAACATCAGCTGGGGTGTCCGTGTTTGTGGAAAAGGCTGGTGTACCTGGAGTAGTCAGGCAGGAGAGCACTGGGCTGTGAGTGCAGCAGAGCTTTGATCTCGTTAAAGATGCGCTTCCCCCACGCGTCCAGCAGCCGGGTCACGCTCCGAACGTTAGCCACGTTCACGTTCTCCGCTGACATAACAACGAGGAACGGTCAAGTCAAACGGTAACGAGCCGAACAAGGCAGCATGGAATCTCGATCCAAAAGTCAAGGAGAGAATGAGTTTTTTAGGATGTTGCCCCCTGTGTGTCTGTTGCGTTTGCTGTTGTTAGACTGCAGAAACTCAAGGAAAAATCTGGAGGCACCTGAAGGGAAACCTGGAGACAGAGTTGGCTTTTCACAGAAAACAGCAGGCTGTCAGTCTTACAGGAAGCCTGCAGGAAAACTGCATTTAATGCAGTCTAATACTGTCTAATACATATATGTAGATATATAGCGTGCAGTGCTATATAAAGCGGGTACCCCTTCTGCACCCCCCCCCCCCCAAAAAAAAACAAAACAAAAAAAAACACATGACCCTAAATTATTCTTTGGATATGGGTGTAAAACATATTTACTTGATTTACAATAATTTGGGATTTTAGTGCATTCCTACATTCTTTCCAGATGAATGTAAAAAAAGGATTATTTGCATATGTAGAACAAAGCAGTCAAAACTGTGACAGAGCTTTTAAAAACATTATTTTATGAGGGCACAGCAATTTTATTTTCCTCTTAGACTGAAAAATCACTGTTCTTTGATATGTGTTTCACTGCCTATACATACACATTGCAGGTGTGAGAGAATCTCATCTTAAAAGAAACTTTATATCTTTAAATCCATTAACTTTACGTCCATTGGCAACTGCTTACTGTAACGGCGGTTTAGATTAATTGAGCCAAACCCCCACATCTCTCTCACTAAAGTGCTCAGTGTGGGGGGATTTCTGCAG
>NC_137514.1:10345000-10382500 GCF_041902795.1 Electrophorus electricus | reverse complement strand
TTTCAGTACGGACTTCTTAAACAAGACTTTCTTCTCCACACCACCCCTTTGATCCCTTCTCCTGCCAGCCCTGGGTGCTAGTCTCCTTCTATTTCTTGTTCTCTCTCCTCCCTTTTCTGTGAGTATCAGCAGTGATGTGATTACTGGTAGTCCGGCCACACTCAGGCTGCGCCCCCTCCCTCCCTCCCTGCCTCCCTGCCTCCCTCCCTGCCTCCCTCTCTCTCCCTCTCTCCCTCTCTCTCCCTCCCTCCCTCCCTCCCTCTCTCCCTCTCTCTCCCTCACCTCATCCTACCTCCCTTTCTTTCTCTCACTCCAGCTGAGTCCAGATGTCCTTGTCCGTTTTAGCCCTTTTTTCCCCTCTCTCTCTCTCTCTCTCTCTCTCTCTCTCTCTCTCTCTCTCTCACACACACACACTCCCATCTCTCACACACATGCACTTATGTCCTCACAGATGCACTGACAGGTTGGCAAAGCTGGCAGTAAAAACCTACTGCACTCAAATGATTTCTGTCATTGTATATAAAGTCTCCAGTAAAATACCCCAGGAGGCAGATAATGGGCTATAATCATGAACATATCTTCCACCCAAGGCACTACTGTGCACACACAATTTTAGAAAAGGTATTGGCTGTTTTATATAATAAGGTCTAATTTCTGTGGTGTCTGGTACTACATAACTACAGGCAAATTTCTAATATGGATGAGTCAACCTGTAGTAAATGATGTGTACTGAGTCCATATGTGTGAGGAGATAAAAAGAAGAGAAAGTTGGGAATTATAAAATGTGAAATATTTCTATTCACTGGCATCTAGATGTTATTTCTCTCTCTCTCTCTCTCTCTCTCTCTCTCTCTCTCTCTCTCTCTCTCTCTCAAACTTTTTGATTTGTTTTCATAGTGTTTTTGAGATTAGTTTTGGTTAACTGATGGCCCCATAAAATTAGAATGACGAAAGTGAAAGCATCGATCCTCTACAAAGTACAACGTGCACCTGCTTCTCATTATGCACAAGGCCATTTGTCACCACAGTGTGAATTCCTTTTGCAGGTGTTTCCTTGATCTATTTGTTCCTCTCTCCTCAACGCCCTCATATGATAGAAATCCAGTGATTCCACACTTTGATATTCGTGAAAATGATACACATCTCAAGAAACATAAAGCCAACTTGGTAATGTATTTAAACCCTGTCTGGTTGCCTTTGTCTCGGCTGTTCATTGTTTGGTGGAATGAATGTTTGGTTATTTGGATGTTTGAAAGTCTGTATTGATGTGTTTGAAAGCCCATGCCTGTCAGTTTGTACTCGATGCCTTCGTGTTATAGCCTACTACCCTTGTTTGCCTTTATGTACTTTATCATGTGTTCCCATAATCTCTGTATCGTTAACATGACCCTGGACTGCTCTGACGACTGAATTTGGATTTGCTCCTAGTAAATCTCGCTCTTCTCCGTATTTGCGTCCGCCTCCTTGCCGCTCACCGTTACATTGGCATTGGTCAGTGTTCTTGAACAGAATGGCACTGGCTTTAGCTTTGCGTCATGTCTTTGCAATAGAATGCTGAGAGGACCCTAAATGTGGGCATCATGACCACAGTGAGTTTCACTGGGTCAGAGAACTCCAAGACTTGTGCTCTGACTCCAACAACTCCAACAATTCCAAGATACTTGTTTTAACATTTGTAAAGGCATTTCCCCTTCACATTGAGATCTCAGCTACCTGTTCAGAAACTGCACTAAACACTGGAGAGGTTTGGCATGTATCGTCCAATATAGTTCACCATTCATTGAGGGTTTTTAGGCAACTCCATGCTCATTTTGGCTGCTACCCTCTCTCCACGTTTTGTGCAATGCTGTGCCTAGTCACTTGTATCATGAAACTGGGAAGCCAATCTGCCATTGAACTTTATTGAGCTTTGAGACTAAAGCCTGAATGGTCTACATCACCTTCTGAAGCCTGGATGGTCTCCAAATACCTTCTGAAGCTTTATGTAATTTCTTTCTTGTGTTTTGTCAAACACAAGGATGTTGTCTATGTAGAAACACAAGAATGTCATCCATGTAGACAATTGGGCCTTCATATTAGCACAGCAGCTCTGACATTTGTCACTGACATATTTCTGGGGCTGACATAATTCTGTCATCCCCAGAAATATTACTGAATAAGCACAACCAATGCACATGATATTTGATGTGGCCATTACCAGTCTAGTCCTGCTTTGAAAGACTCAGTTAAAATGAGCTATGCTGTTAATCTACGGCCTCCATCTAGTAGGAAAAATCAAAACAGCATCTCCTTTCACAGATCAATTGCTACATCTTAATCTAGGGAGGAGAAAAATCGCGGTCACTGCATGGTAGTGAGAGTAGGATAACAATAATACAATAATACTGAGTGATTTAAAAAGATTTAGTTCTAGTCTGATTAACTAAAAAAATATTATTCCAGAGGAATATTTTAACATTGTTTATAAAGTCTTTCTCAAGATTAGTCAACATGAATGAGCAAGATGGCTTTAATCCTCCAGAGGAAGATCAGTGGAATCAATAATGATGAAAGAAAGAAAGGAACTTGTGTTGGAGAGAAAGAAAAAGCATAAAGTCTTGTAACACAGCAAATGTACTTTCATGCTTCTGAGAACTGTTCTGCTACTTGAGAGTTTGGAGGGTTTTTTGCTTCAGTTAGGGTTTCTGCTGGATTCAGAGGTTAAAGTTAAGCACTTAAAGGCTGCCTGGTTTCATCTAGGAAGTGTTTTTAAAGTATCCGCTTTTAGGCAGCTCTTGTGTGCTATGACACAACTTCCTATAAATACTGTAACAACTTCTACAGAGCAGAACAGACACTGTCTGTCTATAACATCTCCGATTCTCTATGACACATTGTCTGTGGCTGGAAGACATTCTTCTACCTAAGGGCACAGTAAAAGGGCTCGTTTGTTTGTAAATTATCACTGACTGGGACAACAATATGTTTTCCTCATGGTCTGGAGTGTTCTTTTTTCTGCTGTGCTTCTGTAATAAGACTCAAGGTATGACGATTGCTCTTTTTGTGACATATAATCATTGATTTTGGTCATTTTGGTCTTCTAACATAGTAAAATAATGGTTGAATTGCGAAATCACAGTCTATTGGCTGCAACTGGAATATATATATTTTTTGTTTTTTGTGAACCGGGTAAGCTTTGAGAGCTGAATCCAATCCTTTTGATCAGACGTACACACTGTCCTGGGTTTGAATTTACACAGATATGTGTTAAGGATCAACAATCAACCACTGGGTGAGGGGGGAGGTCTACCCTACCCACACCATTGGAGATAGTAGCTCTCTTTCTGTGATAACCAGATATAACCCTCTTATTTAAGAAGACTTTTGCTTAAATGTGTTATTATATATAGTTCACAGATTCTAGCTGCGCTAATTACCTCAGGGATTTCACAGTGAATGCAGGCAACACATAGATTTATGAAGAATAATTAGTTTATTTGCATATACAACTGGCCAACAGGGAGATCAGTAGCAGTTTATGAGCAGTTTATGAGGAAAGTCTCTTGTGATTTCTAAACTAATCTGACTCTTTACACAATTCTGGGTGGAGGTGTTATGGATAGATAAAAAACTGGACCCCAGATAGTCTAGACAGTTGATGATGATTCATTAGAAACAAAGTAGTGTCTCTTTATTCCAAATGGTGGAATTACAATGAGAAGACATCCTGCTTGAATATGAATAGAGCAGGGAAAATACAGAATCTAAAATACATATGCAGTTATGTGCAAAATAATAGCAGTGTGTTTACAGCTGAGAAAAAGTAAAAAAATAATGGGCTTTTAAAAAAAATAGTGTCTTCATTTTCACTTACAAACTCGAATATTTACAGTATAAACTGAAAGTGGTTTACATATTTAGCTTTTCTGTTGATCACTGAACTAATATTTAGTTGTATAACCTTTATTTCTGATAAGTGCTTTACATCTGTGTGGCATGTGGATGTTAGTCAACTAACATCTGACGCCTGCAAACAGACATTCCAACCCAAGATAACTGGACTACATTCCACAGTTCTTCTGCATTCTTGGGTTTTGCATCAAAAACAGCATTTTTAATGTCACTCCACAAATTCTCAATCGGATTGGGGTCTGGCCACTTCATAACATTGGTCTTGTTGGTCTGGAACAAGGATGTTACCTGCTTGCTGGTGTGTTTGGGGTTGTTGTCCTGCTGAAACGCCCATGGTTGCACCTCCATGTTTTACAGTCTTCACAGTGTACTGTGGCTTGAATTCAGTGTTTATGGGTCGTTTCACAAACTGTCTGTGGCTTTAAGACCCAATAAGAACAATCTTGCTCTCATCTGTCCATAGAATGTTGCACCATTTCTCTTTAGGCCAGTCAATGTGTTTTTTGGCAAACTATAAAATTTTCAACACGTCTTTTTTTCAGCAATGGTACTTTATGAGGGTTTCTTGCAAATAGTTTGGCTTCACATAGGCATCTTCTGATTGTTACAGTACTCACAGGTAACTGAAAATCTTCTTTGATTTCCCTGGAGCTGATCATTGGATGCTTTTTTGCCATTCTTGTTATTCTATGATCTACACGGATGGTAGTATTTCTATCGTACCACATGTTTTGGGTTTTGTTTGCCATTTTAAAGCATTTGAGATTATTTTAGCTGAGCAGCCAATTATTTTCTGTACTTCTTTATATGTTTTCCCCTCTCCAATCAACTTCTTGATCAAAGTTCTTACTTCTTTGGTACAATGTCTGGAACGACCCATTTTACTCACTGAGCAAGGGCTAAAACCAGCAGGTACAACATTTGCTGTCCTCCTTCTTTAAATAAGGGCCATAAGTGAGACCTGTTTCTTCATAGAATGAATGACCTCACTAATTGAACTCCACACTGCTATTAATTTGAACTTGCCCCTTTCATTAAATGAGTCACTTACACCCAATTAGCAGCATACATGTCATGACTGTTGATTCTGTCGGTTGCCCATTACTCGGCTACACCTAGTCATGATTTTTTTCCCATGTTGTATTATCTTTTCTGCCAAAATCAGTAATTAAATACATTTGTGATGTTAGACTCCTATTTTTTTTGCACATAACTGTATATATACATGTATGTACATATATACAAATACTTTGTATATAATATATACATGTAGCTTTTAATAGCTTTTATAGCTTTTATTTTGCTTTATAAATGGGCTGTTGTCAAGCTTGTGTCAGTTCTGGAACTTTCTAACCTGACTAAGTAAAGCCAAAAAAAACAAACAACCCAACAAAAAAAAAAAACCTTGTCTTTAGTCAGGAAAAAATGTCAACTTAGCCTAACATCATGTCTGTGGTGTTTTCTCTTTCCTGCAGTTATCGGCTCCATCTCAGTGGAAAACAAAACGAGCGTGGCACTGGCTGGAGAAACACTCCACTATAGTATCTTGTTCAACGTCCCAGCAAACAAGAGCAGCAATGTGCGTTGCTTCCGAGACAGGGATAAAGTGGGAAATTGGTCCGTTAAGAGTAACATCACTAAGAGGGTAAAACTATGGGTAAACATCACCATGCTGAACAGCTCCGACTCTGGAGAGTACTGCTTCCACTATGGGGACCAGGTGAACTGTTCTGTGGTCCTTGTACGAAGTGAGTGGGGGAGAGGATCATGTAAAGCCAAACGAGTCCAGTTTTGTTCCCTGAGAATGGTTTTGAGTTCAGTTTTGGTCCTTGGGTCAAATTCAGGAAAATGAAGCGGTGCCTAAAATTTCAGACAGAAATGTTATTAGTAGGTCGTATGTCATTAAAGTCTCGAGTGTTAGATGATCAAGTCTGCATGGTACAGTTTACGCACTGCGCAACAGAAAGTTGTGTCTTATGACACATTGGAAAGTAGCTGCCGGCGTAGATTGAGCAACATAAAGCTGTTGAAAGTTGAACCACCATCAAGGAGTCTGAAATATCTGACAGTTATCTGTCTCCTGGTCTGTTCTATGTGCTTCTCTACTTCTTTCACTGTTTCTCATACTCTCTCACTCTCCTTCACTCTCAGATGTGGGTTATTTAGAGCCATATAAGGTCTTAGAGAGTGACGTCATCTCCTTGCTGGTGCTTAACACTCTCCTGCTTCTCTTCAGTGTCTTCGGATCAGTCTATGTCTTCAAATGGCACAAGGTGATACGGAAGAGCAGCGATGACCACTGAACTAAGATCATTTTATCTGACCTCTGACCACTTTGCCACCTAACTGTTTTACTACAGCGTTTTTGAACGATATTAATTTGTTAATGGCGGTGTTCATTTTGACTGATGCTTTTTATTTAGGATTACCCTCCATCTGAAAAAGGTGGAGAGGGAACAAAACAAAGGAAAAGGGAGAGTAACACAGGCATGAGGGACGAGGTTCCCTCCTCTGACTCATTGTACATGGTGAGCCGGTGTTTCACTTTATTTTTTCATCGTTTAGAAGTTCTTCCTCACTAGTAAGTTCAAATATGAAATATTGTGATGAATGTCATATGAATTTTTCATCACTCACAGTCAAACTGTCATATCTAACCATGTAGGGAAGTACACTTACTATCATTTCTTTATTTGCAATTCCTGAAACTGAGTTTCCATTTTCGAAATAGCTGATTCAACACTTAAAATTCATTTTGCCGAGTAGTTTGTTTTCCCTCCAAAATTCCCTCAAAATATTTTATGTAGCACATTAGCTGTGGACAGGGAAGGCTCAAAATACAAACTATGATTCTTATGTCAGGATTCTTATGTCATGAAATAATGTATTTAAAAAATGGCACAAAATAATAATGTATATGGCCAATCCAAATTAGGGTTCTGATGAGGTCAGTGTAATGCACATTAGGGTTAGAGTCAACTTGGGGTTATCCAAGTTTGGTTTGGTTGCTCTTGATTTCAAATGAAATATCTTATTCTGTTACACATATGAATGAAGGTTTTACCTTTAAGATTGTCCAGCCACAGCTTGTGAATATTTTTAGATTGCATTCATAGAGAAAATATTTAACTTCTATTTCATAAATTTGTTTGCCCATAAAATGTATTAAGTAAGCACTGCAACAGTACAAAGTCTGCAAATTTAGCTCCCTAGACAAATGTTTATTATATAAGCAGCAAAAACACTTCTGCTGTTTTGCAGTACATGCCCATACATGCCCATACGGATGCCTATATAAAAGGTAGTCACAAACTCTATAAGAATCACATATGGGATGTACAATAAGTGAAAAATAAGTATGTGGTACAGAACCATTATGTATGTTTTGTACTAAAGTGGAATCATTATAAGTCTTTAATGTTCATGGTACTTCATTTTTAAAATATTTATAGAGTATATGATTTATATGTGTCAAATATAAAGTTGTAAGTCTATGAAGGGGGGCATAAATGAAAATGATTGTATTATATATGAAATAGGTCATATTTTTCATATAACAAAGTGCTTATAAATTTATGACCCAATATGATTGTTTCAGACCCCATGTGGTTGAGGATTTTGAAGTTGAGTTTCAGCTTCAAAACCATCTGACAATCAGGGTTGAAATTTGAATCATTAATTTACATCCTCCGTCCTTCCCCTCTTTCTCTCGTGCACTCTCAGTCACTGGAACCCAGACCGGTCTCCATTTATGACGTGCTGAATGTTGACGAAACCAGAAGAAAAAGCGCAGAAAGAGTTAAATCAAAGGAACCGGTTAGTCTGAATCTAAAGTCAGCATTAGTAAGCAAACTTCAGAATGGGGTTGTAATGGTACATTGTGCTAAATGCTGTGATATACATTCCTGCATGTTTCACTTTCAGGCCAAGACATCTCAAGAGGAGCAAGGGATATTTGAATCTGTCTACGAAAACCTGTGATACAAACAAATATTTGTATATACCATGCAGTAGATATGCTCAGGCTATGTAGGCTTTAAAACTGTGTACATTTTCTCCTGCTGTGTATATTTTCTTAGGATTATTTCTGTTTCATCTGATTTTGTTTCACCAAACAGTAAAACATGTTTTCAACATGAATGATATACAAATACTTCTTTATCATCTTACTGTCTAAGTAAAGGTACTTTAAGATATTTTCGTATTACAATGACCGGATAGTTTTGAGTTCATGTGCCCTGTATGCTACTTACGTTGATCCCGCCTATTTATATCTTAACCAATCGAATTATAGCAGTGCTTTCGGGTAGCCAATAGCGTCAGGCTGAATTACTGTCGGGGTAGCCAATGGCGTCCGCCTGAATTAGTACCGACATTAACGGCTTCTCGTGCACCAACAATGTCCGCAGAAGGAGATTTTTTGATGCGCTATCGAGCAGTGTCAAACAAGCTTAAAAAGTAAGGTTCTCTATTATTATTATTATTATTATTATTATTATTTTAGTTTACTATTAACTATCTAATCATTTTTATAGCTTGTAAGTTATTATAACATTACTACCAACGTTTAATAAAACAAGTAATAATTTATCGCCAGCTTGCTAAGTTGATTCTTAGCTGACATGCTAACGCTGACATAAACACTAACACTGAACAGATAGTTAAGCAACAGTAACGAACTACTCGCGTGGTCTTTGTTTAAATTGGTGTAGCTTTTTAGCTACTTTTCTGTGGTTTAGCTAACGTTAGCTAGTTTGACGACAGACTAGCTACCTAGCATTGGTTGGTAGGTTACTCATGCAATCAGGTAGAAAAATAGCATTCGGTTTTTATTTATTAGTATTTATTATATTCTATTTTATACCCTCCGAAAAGACGTTTTCTTCGGAAGCCTAACGTCGCTGAAGCAAGTGAACAATTTGGTAAGTTATACTCGTTACCTAGCCAGCTACCATAACGCTATTTATTTGAAAAATGTTAACCCTAGACGTCAACACCTAAAGCCACTGAAGTTAGATAGCGTTAGCTAGTTATGTATTTTAGGTCACGTAGTTTAACCGTACATACGCTCTGGTCACCTAGAGTGAACTAATCATCTTATGATTTTGCCCTCTGCAGGTCAGTTAGCTAAAGAGCTGAAACAGCAGGACTGTCTTCAGTATGCAGCCTTCTGTAATCTGGCTATGGCTCGGTAGGTACTCCTTTGGTCTTTTTTAACATCCAGGTATGTAGTTATTGTATATGTATTTTTGGCAAGGTGCTTGGTGAATAGACCAAAAAGTATGCTCTGCTGTTATGTCATATCCTATGTAGAAGTATGTCTAAATGTTGGGTTTATTAAGAAAGCATACTGTGCTGTTACAAGAGTCACTGTCTTTTTCCCTAGGTGTGAACAGACACTTTTCAATGCCCCAGGGGAGGCGTTAGCTCTCACTGATGCTGCCAGACTATTCCTAGCCTCAGAGCAGGAGAACCGGGCACTGCAAGCCCCAGGCTTTGATGAGCACCTGCAGGCCGCCCTCAACTGCTACAGCTTTGCCATTAAGGTACTACATTTGCTGGCAGTCACACACTGGCCTTGAAGGAGAGCTTGGTTACTGAGCACCGTTGCCATTTACACTGATGCACATGTGTATCGGTGGAAATCAGAGAGAACTCTCTATACAACTGCTCATGTGTTTTATAGGTCCATATTGAGATGAACCAGCCAGTCATGGCTGCCAGTCTCTCCCTTGAAATTGGCAAAGCTCTCAAGGTAAGAACTGTCAGCCGCAGCTAGACAGCTGTTTGAGGCTTTATGTCTTTTAATCACAGGCAGAGTTCTGGGGGTGTGTGTGTGTGTGTAGGAGATGAATAGGCCAGGAGAGGCTATAGTCCACTTTCAGAGAGCTGCAGAGCTCCAGGCTCAGTCACCAATCGAGTCCCTCTTGTCTCTGTGGGAGATGGCCTCCTGCAAAATACTGACCCGTGAGTACTGAGATGGCCAGTGGACTTCCTGCAAAACAGTGATTCATAAAGGTGGAAGTAAACAGTGCTTTTGTTGCTTTGTAGCTGTTACATTTATGGCATTTAGCTGATGCTTTTATCCAAATCGACTTAAAATTATGACTGAGAACAACTTGAGCAACTGAGAGTTAAGGGCCTTGCTCAGGGGCTGACCACGGCAACCTGGCAGTGGTGGGGCTTGAACCACTGATTATACCTTCTGATTATAGGTCAAGTACCTTAACCACTGAGCTACCACTGCTCCCAGCTTTTTAGCTTATAAAGGAACCAAAGGACAGTAAACACTTAACATCTGTTGTTTTGGCCTGTTTTGTGTTTTACTTTACTGTAATATTTCAGAAGCTGTTCTGTGGTTGCAAAAATAAGTCATGTTGTGTTCATTTGGCAGGTGATTATGACGGCGCATTGGCTGTGCTTTCAGAAATGCAGGTCATGTGTCAGGAGCGAGGGCTGCAGCTCCCTGGCTCAAACACCCCTGCCGGTGAGATCATAATGGACTCTTCCATAGCATCAGGCTTATATGAAGCACATATGTCTCTTCATGTCTATCTTAAACAGTATATTGTAGTGATGTCATAAATAGGGCTTTTGAAAGATCATAACAAATGGGACAGATGACCAAAAAATATTTGATCTTTAAAAGGCATGATTCATCACACATCAGGTGGACCAATCTATGCCTGTTCTAGACTACTGAAGGAAGCATGTTTTCATGCTGTTAGAAAATATTTCCACATCAGATATTAAGTCTCTTTATCACATAATCAGAAAATTATTCACAGATAGTTATATAATTTGGCCAATTGTGAAATACTGTTCAATTATAGAGTTTTACTTATTACGAACTATATATCCATGATAAACCTATGCATCATTGCATAGAGAACAGGAAGATGGTTTTGTATTGTCAGCATTATGTTGACAACAGTCACAGATCTGGAATCAGATAAGATTCCGATTTCATATTTAGGTGTATTTTGGGTCCAAATATACCTATTCCCAGATTGTGTGGTTTTATGTGAAAAAAAAAACCCCTGAAAACCTTTAAAGCATTATGAAACTGGTCATTTAATAAAATCTTATTGGGCTAGTCACATGACTTTTTAATTTTGATACAGACTCTGAAATAGTGTGTTGAAATGGTGCACTTCAAATGAATACTCATTTTTTTAAATCTGCATGATATTAGGAATATATTTATATAGACAGTATTTATGAATACATTTATATAGGCAGTAATGCAATAGAGATGTTCCAAACAGTACCAAATTGGAGGGCTTTCAGAATGCTGTGTCTATTAGATGTTCCATACACGTTTTTGCCATAAACTACCCAAAATAGTACTGTACTACAAACTGGTATTGTAGTTATTTGACACTTTTCTTTTCTTTTTTTTTTTTTTACCCCTTCAGGTGCATTTATGGACATAGTAGCAAAATGTGAGATCTCCAGAGTACTCCTGCTCATGCTTCTTGAGGTAGGCCCAAATATCTACGATGTTTTTGTATGTTGTGATAAAGTCAGGACAGGTCACTAAAAACTCTTAGATAAATGTTGTGTAAACTATTTCCTTCAAACTGTTATGTCATTGCTAATGATCTCATTTAGAAAATTGAGAGGCAGAAGCATCGTCTTATCTTAATCAGCATACCCATCATGACTAATGCAGTGAACTCTGAGTGTGAGTCAGCGGCACTGGAATTTAAGGAAGCAAGAATAGTTGGTTTGCATGCAAAGTGAAAGGCAGGCCATAAAACCATGCAACTGGTTTATTTTGGTTTACTTGATTGGCCAAAAAAAAACTGCTGTCTTGCATTTAAAACTCACTGCCCAATCCCAGTGGAGTGGAGTAATGGCCAAACTATACCTCTGCATCTGCAAATCTGCATACTTGGGTGGTCAGCGTGCACAGGTGTCTGCTGACATACTTGCACATAACATTAGCATGCACACTAGGGGGCAGTATTTAATTCGGTTCCCCTTTTTGTCTCTTGTCCCGTACCCTGCCGTTTCTGGATGCGCTGCTGTACTCAGCCAGTCAGCGGTGGTTTGTTGCACACAACATGCTGCTGAGATTTTCAAGGTGTTCACAATTACCCATAAACCCCTCCTCTGCAACTCTGCAGATGCATTGCCATGCATCTTGGCAGAAGTGAAAAACAAGCCTTGATGTGTTGATGTGGTCAGGGTCCTGTTTAACTCAGTTTGTGTGCTTCAGCCCCCACCGCAGAAGCTACTGCCAGAACATGCCCAGACGCTGGAGCGGTATGCCTGGGAGTCTTTCGACTCGCACAGCCAAGGTCAGCGTGGAAGTTGGCTTTTCAGCTTCAGAGACACTGACTGATATTTTAATCACCTTGGGTTGGGTAGCAGAGGTGATGGAATGACTGTAGCTCATAATGTTTTTGTTTCATTGCTAGAAGTAAACCTTGTTTTGTCTTTTCAGTGAACTTCCTCCCCGAGGATGTCTTCCTCCTGCTGCAGTCTGTGGTGGTAAATTCCTTTCATGTCAGCTGATGTTTTATGCAGTCTTATACATATTCATGAATAGACAGAAGCAGTTCATTTTAGATTGCTGCTGTTTCTCTGAGTTGTTTTATACTTTGATCACTGCTACTTGCAGGGTGATATATCTGTTGAAAAATTAACCATGCCCATGGCATGCTTTGGGTTTGCGTGAAGAATGTGACTTCGGTTTTGCAGATGGCATGTCAGGAAAAAGACACAGAATCTCTCAAGTCTCTCCAGACAGAACTATGGTGAGTTATCTCTGCTTGATTAGACTAATCTTCTTGTCTCACTCAAAGATGGTGATGAGT
Organism: Electrophorus electricus; assembly: GCF_041902795.1. NCBI lineage: Eukaryota > Metazoa > Chordata > Actinopteri > Gymnotiformes > Gymnotidae > Electrophorus > Electrophorus electricus. The sequence goes on along the minus strand of NC_137514.1, from coordinate 10,369,784 downwards.
GTGAAATGCAAATCATAATGCATTTTCTTTAATTCTTTAATGAATGAGCAAAACAGGACATCAGGAAAAATAACATGTCAGAACTTAATTTTATCCATTAAGATGTATTTGGATAGTAATACAATGACATTACTGTTTAATATTGTTTTTCCTACTCAGTTGATCTTGATTTTTTTAGATACAGACAGGAATCATTTCTTTTTTATTTAGAGATTAGTGAAATAAGAAATTGGTATTTTTAATTATAAGACGGTGATATTGGTGCACACCATGACCAGTGTGCTGAACTATCAAGAAAAATATCAAGTTTAATTCCAGGTTGACGGAACTGTTTTAGAAGGCAGCCTACAGCTAATGTCTCTTTCCCCCTTCATATCAACTCTTTCTCTTCCTAACTCTTTTGTTTTTGTACTCGCACTCTCCCTCTATCCATTTTCTGTCCAATATATATTCAGGCCTCTTCTCTCTGCAGAGCAGAATCACCTCCTCCATCTAGTTGTCCAGGAGAGAATCACCCCCTCTGGTCAGGGGGTTTAGTTCAGTCCTGCACACCCCCATGAAATTTTGCTCAGTGAAACATTCCTCTTCCAGTTCCTGCTGTATTATGTAGGGATTCTTACAGAAGGTCAGTGGTTGCACATGTAAGGTTACATAGCTATATGTGACTGGAGATTGGTTAAAGAACGTTTTGTGATGCATTTAAAATGACATGTCAAAAATACTAATGTAGAGATGTAGATTCTTAAAATGGCTGCCATGGCATATGACCCTTTATAATTTGTCCTCCATTTGGATTTTATGGAAATTATTAATTCTGAATTGTGAAAGTTGAATAAAGGCTTTTATTGTTTTAAATTGTTGTATTTTGCTGTAAATAAAGTGAAGAAGTTACTGTGTTAAGATTTTTATTTGTGTGATTATTGAAATGAAGGTGTTTCTTTACACTGATTTGGCATTACAATAGAACTTTTTTTCCATACAACTTGCACTGTGAGCACCATATACTATTATGAAATATATTACCATTCCTAAACTTTCATAACAGCAGTGCTCTTTAACGTAGGTGAAGGGACTGTAGTGCCCTACCTATGAAGATCTTCTCAGGTCAAGATCATCCTTGCTAAGTAGGTTGACAAACCTTTTCTATACAGGGTGATAAAAGTGTACAGTTTACAACAAGGCATTAGAAAGTCTGCAAAGCCACAGTGATCTTGTATTCTAACCGTGTTTACTAGTCACACTTAAGTGATACAGCACCAGACTGTAAAATACATACAGAAATGACTCATCTTAAACTTGGTCCTGAGCCCAGACTGAGGTGTCTCTAGATAATAATATTAATTTAAAAAGCAGTCAAATGAATAACAAAAATATAAATGCATCCAAGCAGAAGCCACTGCAGACAATGAGAAAAACTATGCAAAGGAACACAATCAAGGTAAACGTAAACATCACAATACCATGTGACTGATGTATAAGTAATTGGTGGAAATGTTCTAGGAGATCTTTGCATTCTTGAACTATATTCATATAATTTCTATATAGTATGTATATATTTACATTCATCTGTCTTTCTGTACACATCAAGTACATTTTCTTTACAATTTGATTTGCTTAACATGGATCTCACATTACTCCGTTCACATTCCATTCACTCTACCACTAAAGAGCACTATTGAATTTAAAAAATGGCAAGTTTTAGTTAACCGAGTTGTCTTTTACTCTTAGTTGTCTTTCCCCGAGGAAATATTCAAATGAATCAGAAATACATCAGACTAAGACCACTTTATACAGATTTTTTTTCCTTTTATAGATGTTATAGACAAATGCTTAAACCCAATTAAATACTTGATTTAAATAGTAATTGATTAACTAGCCACTTAGCTGGACAAAAGTTTTAAGCTTGTGCTACAATGAGTTTAAAATAATTCAAACTCAATATTCTAGCTCATTCTTGGTGTGATAGTTAAATGCATATCTTTGCGAATATATTTCATGTTCTCCTCTATTATTCCCCATATGCCCTTGGTTAAAATGCTGGGCAGTTTTATTCACAGAGGCTATGCTAACTATGCAGTATGTGCTATTACAAGCAGACCAGAGTCCAGTTTACTAGACAGACTTAGCCTCATCCTGATTCAAAAGGTGGGTTTTAAATGGAGTTTTCATACCTCTCAGGGTCAGAAATTTCCAATGTGTGAGATTTTGGCAGGGGGTCACCAGTAAACGTTTTCATGTTCGGGGTCGGGGAGACTAATAATCAGTCTCAGTGGTGGGAGGACTCAGCCATTTAGATTTTGGTTTTTATTTGTTATTGCCACAGCAACAAATCAGATACAGTCAAAGCAATGAACCTGACTGATTATTGATTATTATGGTAGAGCATTTTAGTGATGTATGAGATTTGGTTGGTTGAGTATGAGACTTTCCCAAATGAATGTCTCACGGCCAGTGTGTGAGACCTGAGAGGTATGTCTACTGATGTGATATTTTGTTCTGGACAAGATTTAATCTTCCTTCTGGGAACCAGAGGACAATTTTCCCAATGTAGATTAAACCTAGGCCAATAATTGTATTTCTTTATTAAATTTCATTTTAGTCAAGAACTATGCAAAAATTAACACTTAATCCAAAACAATTATGTAGATTAAAAAAATATAAGATGTTGGGTACTTGTTAGCTTCATTTTGTTTGCTAATCAGCTCTTCCTAGCTTTTGTTCACATTTAGCAACATTAGCGTTTTTTGATCAACATATTCCTTTAATTGGTGTCATGGCTTTGGTCCATTTTTGGGGTTTAATCAACTCTCTTTCGCAGAATTATGTAGATGCCTCCCGTGAGCAGAGCCAACAGCCATCCAATCCAGGCCATGATGTAAGACCAGCCATACCAGCCATTCTCCTTTCTGTGGAAATGGTCTGTGTAGACCGACAGGGCCACCATGATGCAGAAACCTGGACAGAGGAGAAATGTTGCCAATCTCATGAAATAATGAAAAAAGACTGAGGGAGAACTATATACCGTTCCGAACTCAGCAGAACAATGAACGGGTGAAGTGGAAAGTTGTAGGAATGAGCGACAAAAGGGTAGATAAACAGACAAACGTACACGACAGGAGCTGCACGACTCCAGACATGGTAAACCTCTGTCCTTTTCCCAACGTAAAGAGTTGGAATATGAACACACACAGCGAGAGGACAGCAAAGATGCAAGCCAACACTGCAAAGCCCTGCACTGCCTGAAGGTAATCTACAAAAGATGACAGAAAGAATGGCTTAATTAGACTTTGACACTCATGAGCTTCTTGGTCTTAAATACAATGAGTGGAATAAAGGGTACTGCCAAGTTTTACAAATTTACAACATTTCTAAGTTACTAAAATTAATTTGAAAACAGATTCTTTGCTACCCTACTGAGACATGCGTTTGTTTTCGTGCACACTCACCTTTCCGATATGATGTTGGTATGTCCATGTATACCCAGACATCATCGTTTTCCTCCATCACCCATCTCCCCCACAAGTCTGTGTACATGCTCCTCGTAAACCACCAGGCCTAGAAGCACAAGAGCTCCCATCAACCATTCTGCAATGATCAATCTTTAGGCGCTCTGTCTGAAAACAACATGCAAAACGCAGAGTCTAAAATCTACAGAACTACAGAGTGGTGAAGAAAGGTTTACACGTGGACAAATAACAAACAAGAGAGGTTCCACTTACATCATCAATAGTGGCCCAAAATAAGAAGAAGATGGTAGTGAGATGAAGGAAACAAATTCCAGACAAAGCCTTCAACATACTCTTGGAGCTTGAGGTGAAGACAAGGTGGAATTTTTGACCTAAGATATATTTTTAAAAATCAGTCAGTCTATTGAGGAGTTTAGGAACACACCAAATTTAGAAATCACTCACACACAGGGGATCGGATGCCGCATGCAAACAGATAGATAGATAGATTGAGAGAGAGAGAGAGAGAGAGAGAGAAACCGACCGACCAATTTAAACAACATGCTTGACTGAACTGTCAGGTTAATATGTATACTGTTAAGGCAAACGTATCCCATAATAGTTCTGACCTATTTTTTAATGTATTGTCAGGCATACTTTAACATCTATTCCAACTACCACCTAAACGTTTTATGGCCAGTGGATTCTCATCCCATCGCCTAATGTGGACAACAATAAGAAAACACAGTTTTATCGGGTTTTGCCTTAAATCTACATTATAGTCACTATAATCACGCAGTACTTCCTTGCTGCGGTTATCATTGCGTCTCCAGATTACAGATATGTCCTGTACAAAGAAAGAATTCCAGTAACGTCACGGGATCGGATGCTGCATGCAGATTTTGAACGCACGACAAGATGAACTTCGCAGTTATACAAGAAAAATATCTGCTCTGTCGTGTTAGTTATTTGGAATCTGTATCTTATTTCTTTGAACTGCAGATTTTTGTAAACGCCGTTATTAATCGTTAACTTTTAAAACACCTTTCATGGAAAATAATGCAGGACATGCTATGTTACGCTATTGTAGGCCACATATATTAAAAGGTTACCTGCGATATTTAAGCACTGAATTAATTTCTTGTTTTGAGGATTTGTTGATCCACACCTAGGCAGATGCTCGTATCTCCGCACCTCCCCCGCTCGGTCTTCACCCCCTCCCGCACGGTTTGCTGCAATGAAAACCCCACCCATCCCACGGACTTACTTTTAAGTCCTCGCGTATCCCATATCCAGACTGGAAACTTAAAAAACAGCCCTGTCGCTCTCGGTAGATTATGATGACTTGCAAATGGTAATCTTTCATAAAATTTCCAAAAATAAAAAAGTGTAGTGTTTTGCTGAAAACGATACACTAAGCATAAAAAAATATATTGTATCCGTTGACAAGCTTTTTTAAAAATCAGAACAGACAATAGGAATTTCTTGCAGCAGATACACGCGTATTATCTGCCAGCTTCCAAACGCATCTCCGCCTCGCGTTGGTTTAACTTCACGTCCTTTTTTGATCTCATTCCATTAATATCTATGCGTCCCTGTTTAGATGTGTGTAGGAGCGTCACATCAGCAGCACAGGTTGTTCACGTTTCTGAGACTGACGCTAGTACGTGTTGGGTTTTATTTGGTCGTCGTCCTTCACTAGCTGTCCTCAAGACAAGGTCGAGTCATACAGTGAATACAGTGGCTGCATGACCATCATCAGTTCTTCCAATGTTTCCAAATACTCAGCGCACTGCATGCTCAAGTGTATGTCCCGCCCTCGAGCACCCAGTGCAGCACGTGGCTAGAGATTAAAATGTTTTTGCAGGCCGAATGACAGTTCAAATTCTGTGCCGTCACACTATCTCACGGCTGCTGCAAACTTGATGCGGTTTAGTTTTGTTGTCATTGAGTTTGGAGCGACACCTAGCGGAAAGATCGCGCAAAATACCCAATGACTCCACATTAATTATGTTTTAATTGGCACCTTTGATTGGTTTTTACAAATACAGGTGAAGTGAAGTAACTTCCACGTTAGTGACTCGACAGCTGACTGTGCATGTGAACAGAAATAACAAACAGACCATGTCTTGCCAACGAAAACCAAGAATAATAACACTTTTATTTTCAGCAGTAACACTGTCTCTTAGTTTCAGAAACACTGGCTCGGCAACCGATGGTAACTGGAATGTACAAGAAGAATTACATTTTGAAAATCAAACTGAATCCGAAAAGGGTATTGTTGACCTCCAAATGAATTCTTTGGCAGGGGCAAGTTGGCAATCAAATACAGCGAATAAAACTACGGTGAAAATTCGACGCGTTTGGAGACCTGGAGTGAAACGCCCTAATCTTGAAACTGGGACAGATGATTTATCTCAACTTTCGCTCCCACGAACGAATGTGTTCACCTCATTATCTCGTCCGTCAGTTTTTCACAAGCACAACGATTCTCTGGACGATCTATTTGAAAACTTAAGCCCACAAAAGTGGCCTTCACATGCAGAAGCTGGATTTCAGTCCGACTATCCAGGTGTGGTCCCGATGACTGTTACTGTAAAATAAAATTTAAAAAAACAACCATATTTAATTGATTGACGAGATGAAAACATCAGTGTTTAACACCGAATGTTATTTGTCTAGCACGCACGGAGGAAGTAGCCGATGAAAACATATATGGCCATACACCTCATATTGCACAAGACTGGTTGGAGATAAGACTCTCGGCGTATTGTTCTGGAGCTGCGATGACCCTTACAGCTAAAGGAAGAGGGTACACCAATCTACTTGTGGACCGAGGTTGGCCTAGCCTATTCACTCTTTGAACTTTTGATTGATATATTGTGGGGGATGGAATAAATCCAGTGTATCCCTTGAATCTGACACTCTACAGTGGATGCATCTCCTGTGTCTGTGCTTCACTTGCCTTCACACTGTGGCTTCTTTGTGAGAGCAACTTGGAAGGATTTGGTCCTAATAGCTCCATATGATGGGTGCTACATCTTGCACAAGGTACCATTGCCTGTCTAAGATGCAGACTATAAACTTTGTTAATAATGACTACAGATGACTGATTCCTCCAGCCTTTTTCCTTCTTCTGTAAAATAATTCTTCAGTCTAGTCATGTTAACTGTACATAATTTTCATGTAGGCTACATACTTTGAACAGTTATTCTTCAGGAACACCATTATGGCTTTAAAATATCCAGAATGTCCCAAAGTATTTCATGAAAGGACACATATCTGTACTGTGCCTTTATTGTTTAACAGTAGCATGCATGGTCTGTGTTTGTCATTCCCTTAGAATGACAGTTATGTTTTACCACTGCTGTGGTGGGGTAGACCAGTAAGGATTTTCTGCCCCATGACCCCTGCTTCCAGCCCAGCCTCTCTGCCTGGTTTTTGCTCTCATTTTGGCATGGTCGTTGAAATGAAAGGGGCACATGGAGCTATGAAGGAAGCTATGGTCAAAGGTAAAGTTTAACCACTGATGCAGCCTTGGACTAATGTTAGATTAATGTTGATCAATGTAGTCTGAAAGATTTTCAAGGCATTAATATAATTAGGGTTGATTGCTTAGGTTGCTGCTTAACTGTTCCCTAGAACATTTTGCTACATTAGGACTTGGAAATAATCAGAATATAGCCAGTCGGTTTTTGTGGTTTAGTTTTGTAGGGTAAAAGTGTGGGAAAATAAACACATCTACATCCTACACCAGAACAAGATACTTTTTTTTTTTTATATCAGGAGGTGCAGCTTTCTGAACGCGTGTTGGTACATTTATCTGTTGCAGAATCTGGGTTCAGTTGTAACATTTACTAGTATGACTACAAATTTTCTATCAACTTAACTGCTTGGTAACAGGTGCAAACTGAGGCTTAATGTATTCATAAGACATTTAATAATCTCCTCCCTCCCTCCCTTTTTTTTTTCTTTTTAGTAAATGGGAAGTGGGTGCCATTTGTGTCTGACATGTGCGCATATTGTATGGGTTTGCCACCTGAAGACTTGCTCATCATCCCTTTCACAGCCTTATGTGCTATGGTAAGTTCCAGGGCTTTTTAAACATTTTTCTTCCAGGAACAGCTTTAAGTGGGGTAAAGTTTGGAGCATTGCTGGCTGATGAATGGAAGTAATCAGGATAATTTGAAATTATGCAATCAAAATCTTTTGTGCTTCACTGATTGTGTTTGGGTTTGCATATACGAGGCTCCAGCAAATACTGATGAGCGCTTATGTCCACTTCAATATGTGAACTCTAAGGTCTTCTGATAAGGGTTATTGGCTGTCCCCTGAACTAAATTAAAATCAAAGGGGGGCCCGATATTAGACACACTGACTCAATTCATGTTCTTAAAAATGTTTTGCTTGCTTGTAATAATTCTTAAACTGTGTATTCGATGTCGGTGTGTACCTCTGAGTGTATTGTTTGTCGAATCTAGAATTTTATTGTATCTTATTGTCTTTTATAGTATAGTATTTGTAAGCATTGTATTTCCTAACTACCTTAAAGGTTCTTAAGTTATGAATGTTTGAGAGGTTAAGCCATTATGTCATGAATGCTACTATTCTTAAACATAGCTGAGTTTTTATATTATGGGTTTAATGATTCATCCAGGCTGCATCTGATGGGCCCAGCACTAAAATCTGGGACGTCTGTTTTGTGGGGGTCACTGTGTGGTTGTCGTTTTTTCATTAGGATGGAGGTTCCCTTACTGTCCTCTTGGATGGAAGGATTTTCATTCTCTCCTGCCAGCCTCCTCTGTCCTTCTTTTTTTTACCTCTCTTTGTTCTGCCAGTACCTTCAGGTGGTACCCAAACCCCCTCCATACAATATCCACATCCATCTATACCACTATATTATGTGCCCCCGGAGCTTGATATGCAGGCTCCAAAACCTGTGGGTGCAACAACCACTCCCATGAACACCAAAGCAACTGCAGCTGCAGCCATAGAAGCAACTGTTCCACCTTTTCAGCCTCCCACTGGGCACTACACATCTCCTCACCATACTCCCTACAACCCAAGTCCCTACCTGTACCCCTCTTACTATCCTCATTACCATGAAGATCCTTTACCACCAGTTCAGCCAACTGCAGAATACACTACTCGGAGAATTTCTGTTCCAAAACGAACCCAAAAACCTCAGATGAGTTCTGGCAATCAACTACCTCAGTTGCCTCAAGTCCCTATATTTCCCGTGCTGCCAACTGCCTCACCCAAGATGTTGCCACCATCCCTCAGCTGCACCAAGGATCGTTTCGTGGTAGTTCTGCCATCTGCAAAAATGGAATCCATTAAAGTCAAAGGTAAAATTATAAAACTTACATTCAGGGACTGGAACCTCAGTTATTTTAGTTTGTTCTTATGCTGAAACTTAATAAGCTATAAATGTTTCTCTGGAGTGAGTTTATATAATTTTTTGGCATGAGGAACACAGATGTATCCAGACCCTGATGTAAGAAGTTTAAGTTGCAGTATGAGGTCACCACATTTTGCAACAACTAAAACATTACTTTGTCTCCATTAGGTTATTTATTGGTAGTCAAGAAGTGAAGTGGAGGCTTTTGTATCTTTTGTGGGTTTGAAATGAGACAGACAAGCATCATCCAAAGTTTCTGTACATGTAAACAGTTGATGGCCAGGTTGTCCATACCTCTCTGTCAGTGTAGCTTGTGTGTGATCATCATTTACTGTTTGGCAGTGGTAAAAGCTTCTCTCACTTACTTAATTACACTTGGTACAAGTTGGTTGGGACTCAAACGCTACGTTGGTTATTGGTATGAAAAAGTAGGCTTGCTGCTGATGAGTCAGGCTAAGAAGTAAACGTTCTTGGAGCTGGGAAAACAAAGCTGTAACACACCTTGTTCAACTTGAGAAGGGCTTGATGTTTGTGTGTTGAGGTACATTGCTAAAGCAGGAAGAAGAATGAGCCTTGAATGTTTTTTTAGTATTTGATTCATTTTGATTATTGGGTCATTTCATGTTTTTAAAGAACACAAAATTCACCACATTTCAAGAGGCAATGTATATTATAAAAACAAACAGTCAGTGATGATGCACAAAGTCAGAAGACTTATTTCCATTGTGCTCTCTAAAGGAAAGCAATTTAATGTGTGATCTACATTGGTGGGGGTTAATGGACATCACAGCATAGTACCATATTCTGTATTTGTATTGGTTCTCATGGTAAATGCAACTGGCCCAGTTTTTCACACAGTTTTGCTGGGAGGATTACAGCATGCTGATTGGGCATCAGAAACATGGCAGGATGTCGAGGGCTGAGAGGTTTGATGTACTACCACTGCAATCTCTGGATGATATTATGGCGGGGCAGCAGATCAATGCACCTTGCTTGTAGGACACCTTGGTTGCTGACTGACAGGGTCAGTGATTAAAATCCACCCTAGAAACACTAAGTGATGCATTTGCATAAAAATATTTTCCCAGAGCAAGAGTGGTGAATTCTGCTCCTGTAGCTAACCTAGCAGAGCAGATAGAGCAGTGTGTTAGACACATCAAAGCCCTGGGGTTGACCGTGTGCTCCCTGGTGTTCACGTCTTGCAGATGAAGATAAAAGTAGTAAGAGCATCAGACAAGTGCTGTAAATACAACCTTTCAGTTGCACAATACAATTCAGCTTTAGTAATGCTCAACATTAACTAGACAAGAAATGACTCTCTTCTTTACTTTTGTTCCTAAAAGCCTGTGGTGCTGTTGTCTTTGTAGATGTGAAGAGGAACGTGTGGGTTCCTGTGATCTCTGCCCCAGCAGACTGCGAGTACTCAATGCTACATGAAGGCAAATGGGTGGCGCTCTTCTCTCCTCTCCCTGCCTGTCACATGCGTACTCTGGTGAGGAACAGCACTGTACTTGTTGTTCTGTATGTTTTAAAACAGTATTTCACTATCCAGCCACAGTTAGAGAAGGGATGCACAGCATGTATGTTTATCCTGTACCTTTTTGGTGTTATACAGTATCGTGTGTGTGTGTGTGTGTGTGTGTATACATTTCATTTGGTGCTTGCTATGTTGAACTGAATTAACTGTTGGGGGGGATTTGTCGAACATCTCGTTTACCTCCTCTTCCATTCCTACGCTCCTGCAGTCCCCCTCGATACTGTCTCTTTCTCTGAAGTTCTGGGACCCTGCGCTGCTACGACATCGTACTCTACAACTCCAGTGTTCTTACACTTCACCTCAGACTGCTGCAATGGTCCCGACTTTACCATGGACCTGGCCAACATCCAGTCTGAAGCCTAAACCAGTAGCTACACCTTCCCAGCCATCCAAGCCCTCCCAACCTCAGCAGTCTGTGGCTCCGCCTCCCCTGTCTGAGCAGTCTGTGGCTCCGCCTCCCCTGTCTGAGCAGTCTGTGGCTCCGCCTCCCCTGTCTGAGCAGTCTGTGGCTCCGCCTCCCCTGTCTGAGCAGTCTGTGGCTCCGCCTCCCCTGTCTGAGCAGTCTGTGGCTCCGCCTCCCCTGTCTGAGCAGTCTGTGGCTCCGCCTCCCCTGTCTGAGCAGTCTGTGGCTCCGCCTCCCCTGTCTGAGCAGTCTGTGGCTCCGCCTCCCCTGTCTGAGCAGTCTGTGGCTCCGCCTCCCCTGTCTGAGCAGTCTGTGGCTCCGCCTCCCCTGTCTGAGCAGTCTGTGGCTCCGCCTCCCCTGTCTGAGCAGTCTGTGGCTCCGCCTCCCCTGTCTGAGCAGTCTGTGGCTCCGCCTCCCTTCTCTCAGCCTCTGCTGACTTTGCCGTTCTATCCTCCTAAACCCACAGCTCAATCCTTCCAGCCACCCAAACATATATTGGCTACATCCTGGCCAAATGAACATTCATTGCTACCTGAAATCACACCTTTGCTTTCTCAAACTGACACACCCCAAGTAAGATGTTACTCTCAAAATATGAGTGTCTCACTTCCTCCTGGGCCAATCACTGGCCTGACTGTTCACAGTGAGTTTTGGCTTAGTTTGATACTAGTTTATCATACTTTTTGACAGTTAATGAACTTCATTATAGTTAATGTAGTTTAACTAAACTCTATTTCAATGAGTATAGTAGGAAAGGGGTGTATTTTTTTACCATGCTGTCTGTGCATAAACTTGGAATCAATACTGGGTAGCAGTTGCCTTAGCTATTGCTAACTATAGCTTCTCCCCCTATTACAAAGCTCCTTGTTGTAGCAGCAAAGAACATACAGAACCACTGGCACTAGATAAAACCCCAAATCATTGTGGCTACATGGTGAAGGAGGACCAGGATGGCTACTTTAACATCCTCCTGCCTTACACATCCTGTCACATGGTTCATCAGGTTTGTGTTGTGGTGCATATCCTTTTCGAGTTAAAAAAAAAAACAATGTAAAGGGATGTACACACATGGTCTAATGAGTTAAACATGAGGACAGCACTGTTGTGTAACCAGTGGAAATGTATAGTAACTAACACACTGTTTAGAGTACATTAACCAGTGGTCTGATTCTTTTATAGTATTGCTGAAATATCCTTGTGGATTAATTACATATTTGCAAAACATTTTTCTAAGGATGGACAATACAAAATTGTATTGAAGTATCAGTCAGCAGGTGGTCATACAGCTGAGGCTTTGCTGTCATGCCAGGTTCCTACAAGCAAAGGTAATGGAAAAATTAAGTTCTCTAAAAATATACTGTTATTTGAAACGAATGTCAGAAGTATATTTCTACAAGTCTCACTGATTGTCTGATGCAATGGTCAGTTTTGTTTTGGGTTTTTTCAGTTAAAAAAAAAAAAAAAATCTTTTAAATTCTTTATGGTGTCTGCTAGCCAGTCAACATATTTACCCTTCCTAGGCCTGACACTCTTTGGCTGTGTAAAGTGATTAATTGGTTTACTGATTTATCTTGATTCATTCGTTCAGGTGAATGAGGACCCCCATCAAACCTAGGAGTCACTCAGGACTGAAGGGACAGCCTCTCTTGTAATGCTGTTGTCTTTGTCTTGTAGAGTGCAATTTGCCTGTTGAGCAGCAGTTGCCCTGTGGATTCAACTCTATTTCTGCAGTACAGTGTCATAATCTACACTGCTGTTACTCCTCAGATACTGCGACCTGCTACTATCCCATGGACGGTGACTCACCCCAAACCCACCTCCATGACAACCACAGTGGCATCTTAAGATTCCTGAAAGATTTTCATCTACCAATTGAATTTGAATTGTACCTGACACCCCACCCTCCCCAACTATCTCCTCAGAATGCACAGCTGACCGCAATTTTGTCTTCTCCATCCCTGCATCCCTCACGGACCCACCTCTCTCGCCTGCCTTCCTGGTTGCTGCCGGCAACAGCTCCTGCACTCCCCAGAGGGTGGTAGGAGACTCTGCTTTATTTAAGATCCCACTGGATGGCTGTGGTGTTCACAGATATGTATGTATGAAATCCTTCCTGTGGTCTAGCATTGATAGTTAACTGTTAATGACCTGTTCACTATTTACTTGTAGGTGCTTTGTAAAGTACTTTTGTGAAATTGTCCTTGCAAAACTTTGCCCATCTTGAGCATTTGTATTTCAGGTTCAGAGTATTTAGACTCTTAAACTTTCTTGAATTGCTGTTGTGTTGCTAGGAAGTGGGTAACAGTGTGATTTATATGCTGGAGATTCTGAACACACTGCAATCTCTCAGTGTCAGCTATGGAACCATCACCAGAGACTCACCATTTAGGTACTTATTCACAGAGTTCCTGCCCATTATAGTCACTTCACCACCACAAAAAATACTCTTGCTCTCTTTTTTAAAATCATTTTAGTTGACTCTCTCTGTGTCTCAGGTTGCTGGTGGAGTGTCGGTACCTGCCTGGCGCTGTAGCAAGTGTTGGTTATCTGGTGAAGAGCCCCTCCCTCATCCCGTCCATTCGAGCACAAGGAGTGTTCGGAGTTCAGCTCAGGATTGCTAAAGGTATACAAGTCTCTTGCACTTGTATGGGTATTCACTTTCCCATGTTGTTGTCTATTTAAAAAAAAAAAACAAAAAAAACCCTGCTGTGGCTATTGGTGGAAAAGGTCATTGTTACTGAAAATGATTACATTTTGTCATCTCTAAATGGATTAATGGAATTTATGCTTAATTAAGTGTAATAATGGTAATGAAGCCAATAATAATAGTAAAAATAATGTCATGGTTGTGATTACCTCACCATTTGAGTGCTTTTAAGACACTCTTCTGTCCTTCCCAGATCAGCAGTACAGTAGCTACTATCCTCAGTACCATCGCCCCCTACGTAAACTGCTGGGGAAACCCCTTTACCTGGAGGTGCGTCTACTGAACCCTCCTGACCCAAGCATGGTGCTTCTGGTGCACTACTGTGTGGCCTACCCTCGCTCTGCACACTCTGTCTGGATCCTTATTTATGATGGGTATGCGTTTCCACATATGGTATAGGCACTGCGATTGTTTATATGTTATTGTTTAATGTGCCTCCTGAGTGCCTTTCATGAAGATTCTTTTTAAGACTGTATGGTTGATGATCATGTCTTTAAACATGCATACACACAGGTGTCCGAACCCTCTCGATGTGACCTCAACTCTCATGTCCCCACCACCTCCTCAAGAGGCAGTGGCCAATCACGTGAAGCGATTTACCATCAGCACTTTCCAGTTCCTGAAAAGTAGCAGTGGCCAATTAGAAACTGGGGGACTGCGGAAAAAGGAGGAGGAAGAGGTAAACCTCCCAACCCCTAAATTGGCTCCTTGGGGATGTCTGAAACGTGGCTGCATGAGCGGAAACAGTACTTCCTTCTGTTATATTGTCTTCAGCTGCAGTTAGCCAATAGTCTGTCTGTGTGGTGGTGCTCTCTGATGAGTGTATGTGTGTATTTTTCCAGATCTATTTCATGTGTGCCACTGAGGTATGTTTGCCCTCTGAAGACCCCTGTGTAGAGGGATGTTTCAGCCGTGAGTACAATTCCCCTCTTTTTTTTTTTTTTTTTTTTTTTGTAAAACTGGGAATCATTTGTTTATTTACGCAATGAACGTTCTCTTTAGATGGTTAAATTTGCTCTTTTGTTTTATGGATTTTTAGAGCCTGTGGAGTCAACAGTGGACTACTGAGGAAGCCATTGAGGGCTCTAAACTCTTGCCTCAACTTGGTTTTCAGAATAATCGTAAAACATGGCTGGTAAACGAGGTTTACCAAAAAGTTTGTGTATGAGCAGTCTTGGAACAACTAATAAATAAAACGTGAAACGTTTGGTTGGTTTCACAACACAGTTTTATTACCATCTCCAAAAGCCACTTTGCAGTGTGGAAATATTTGCTCTTGTTTTCATTTTTGGGTGGGGGTGTGCATGTTTGCAATCACATTTGCTGATGTGCGATCGTGTATGTGTGTGTTCCCTCTGACTCAGCTGTAGGGTCTGTAATGCTTTCGACTGTGCGTGATGAGGTTGGAGCTTTGGCTGAATGCCTTTCCACACACCTTGCACACATGTGGCTTCTCTCCTACAAAAAAGGGAAGACGTGCAACCATCCACCTGTCAAACACATCTATGCACTTGCCCTTTCACACTTGGCGAAAAAATCTAATGTGTCTATTTTCGACCCAGCTTTGAAACGACGCCCACATACCGCATTATGGTCTTAAAAGTGTCTATGAAGTTGAGTGCAAGTGTGCTCACCAGTGTGAATGAATGTGTGTTTCTTCATGTCGGATTTCTGATGGAACCTCTTCCCGCAGTACTGGCAGGGGTATGGCCGTGTGTCGGAGTGGATCAGCAGGTGTGTGGAGAGTGTGGAGGAGCGCCTGAAAACCTTCCCGCACACCTTGCACTCAAATGTTCTCTCCTTAGACAGACATGTACATGTCATCAGGTTTAGTTCATGGTGGTGGATGGAACTCTTCATTATGTAATCATGCTTCAATAAAAGGCTGTTCTCCAGTGTGTTTAAACATGGTTAGAAATTGATTTCATCCATTAAGACTATACTGGTTCAATCCTGGTTATGAAAGTTTAACTGTGTACAAAATGCTCTACAGTTAACTTACCCGTGTTCTGTGAGCTGTTGCAGGATGGTTTCCCTTACAACAGACCATAGGCAGTCTGTGACCCGCATGGGACTTGTGCAAATGGGCCTCCAAACCAGGAGGGGAGAAGAAGACCTGTGGGGGGTTGGGTCAAGAACAAATACAGCACATTTTGTTTAGCTTCTGCTCAGATCCATAGAGAAAGCAGCAAAAGTCTTCCTGGGCCTGAGTAAAAGCTACTGCTGTAACCTGCATCTTGTAACTTTTTTCTGTTTGGAATGAAAATGGAATCAAACCCATCAGTTCCTCCCTGGAGGTGGGATGGCTTGCCTTGCTGCATATGGGACAGTGCCAAGTTGAGGAAGCACTTCCCGGGCTCCTCTGGGAACCGTGCCTCTCTCTGCTGCACGGTTGTAACAAGGGGCCTGGGCCCTGTTTGCCTTGTGTGTTGTTGGATTCAAAGTGTTGCCATGAAACCAGAGAAGGATTTTCAGTGAAACTCATAAAACCTGGCAGGGGGAGGATATGGTAAAATAATTAATGATGGGGTATGTTAAGAGGATCTCCCAAAATGTTAACACTGCTAATAAAGAATTAAGTTCAGTTCTAATGAGTCAGCATTAAAGAAACTGGATGCACTATCCTTTATTTATTCTCAGACAGTACTTTTGTTCTTTTAAGCACATCAAAAGGCTTAAAGGAAGAATTTAAAGGAAGCCTTTTGTCAATTAAACTATTCCTGTAATCAATGATGACAGTGACCTGATCCTTTAAGGCTATCTTGGAGTATGCAGGATGAATTGGACAGGCAGGGGGTGTGTTTATTTTTAGCAGTTGAAAAAGTTCATCCTCCGCGACTCTTACTCATTAAGGGACCAAGTTTCAGATCAACTTGAAGCTCCCACCGTGTGCTTACCTGTGGGCCAGGTACTGAAAGAATCCCCGTACGTTTTGGGCACCTGCGAAGACGAAGGTTCCACGCTCTGGATCTGCTCGGGTTGATTCTGAATTACGGGGGGAGTATGTGGGGCTGCGGAGTCGGTTATGCCCAGGTGAGGTGAGCAGGCTGATAGGAGAGAGGAGCGAGAGACCCTCCTCCGTTTTTTCACCAGGAAGGACCGGGGCATGATATGCAGTAAGAATCTCAAGGCTGGAAAGTATAAGGAACGATCCAGTTAACAGAACAAAGAATCACGCTTACTGCAGCGCGGCATGCAGGGAAAAATGTCCGCTAGGTGGCAACAGTGAATTTGCTTCCTATTTGCCCTGACAAGCACGTCTACAATACAAAATAGACGATTTCCTTATTCTACTGCTACAGTATAGAGTACATCTTATGGCTCCAAAAACCTGAGGCATGGTTTTTCAATGTTAATGTGACTTGTGATTTTCAGGGGATGGTTTTGAGAGCCGATGCAGGTCATGTTTGAGTGTGTGAGAGAGATTAGTGTTTTTGGAGGGAGTTCCTTCTTGGACACACCTGACAGTTTCAGCAAGTCAAGTCTGTTAAAGGCAAAGGCTTGTAGTGTGTGGTCTTAAAAGGAGTCAGTCTGATAACCACAGCAAAGGAGTAAGGTAACCTCTGCCCCAGCTGTCTGAGTGAAAAAAATCCCCAGAATAAATAACAAAAAAACAAGTATGCATGTAAACCATTTTTACAAATATTTAATTAATGAACATCCAGGTTGGAATAGTTTGTAAAAAAAGAAAAAAGTTCTGTACCACTCAACCAATTCCCTTCTTGTCAAATGGAGACATGGGAGATTTGTGAGGAGAAAGTATCCACGCATGCACATGAAAACTGGTCTAAGCAGGACAGAAAATACGGTTGCAAGATAAGAAAGCCCTTAAGTACTTTTGGCAGTTTTTTTAATTTATCCCTAAGTGATGATAATTGTATAGAGGCTGCAAACTGTAAAGTGTTTCTGCAATTGTACCCTAAAGAAAGTATCTGGATGATGACCTGGAAAATATAAGGGTAGAAAATTCCTTTTAAGCTCTATTGCTACTTATAGGAGAAATAAAATATCCCAGGCAAACATTGGAGTTTGTCGAGAGTACTGGTTGTAGTTAGAAGCAGTTTACAAATGGTTGTCTTACAATACAAGCCTGTTAGTTTAGTGTAATTTCCATCATTTTTGACAGCCCCTTATGTCCAAGTGTATATATAATACTCTGTTACAGTTGCAGTTCAAATAAATGCAATGAAGTAGAATTATTTTAAGTAGGAAGTGTTGGATTTTAAAAGTATATAATTAAGTAATTTTGGAAACTGATGATACAAAATATGTCTAAGATAAATTGCATCATGACATGAAAATTTCAAATCAGAATTTGTTTATTTACGAAATAAGGTTTAATGTTATTGTGTGTGGTAAGTCATTATTGTATAATCAGGCAACTTGACAAATGTTTATGGAAAGTTTGTGAACACTAGATGATAAAAATTTTAAGAACTTTAAAATAAAAATTTTATATATATATATATATATATATATATATATATATATATATATATATATATATATATATATATATATATATATATATATAATGTATGTGTGTGTGTGTGTGTGTGTGTATGTGTGTGTGTGTGTGTGTATGTGTGTGTGTGTGTGTGTGTGTATGTGTGTGTGTGTGTGTGTGTGTGTGTGTGTGTGTGTGTGTGTGGACATTATTCTTTACATTTGTTCATTAACTTAATTTTTTACATTTCTAATAGTGTTTATAGATTATATGAAAATGCATAATTTGACATATTTATAAATATACTTGTTCAACATCTTTTCTGTAATCTAAACAAACGGATAAGACCTAATCTAAATTCACATTTAGATTACTTTACAGTTTCTTATAGTTATCAGAACAGTAAGATATAACTTACGTGTTGAAGGTAAAAGTTGTTCCACAAATCTGCAACTACTGTACTTCGTTATTTAAAACTGTACTGTTAGTTAAGCGAGAACCATCAAACATGAACCAAATATGTTTTTAAATAATAATGAGTTCTTTACAGGTTAACGAAGGTGTCCATTCTCGCTTCGTCTCATCAGCAATAAATCTGAGCACTATTGCGCGTGCGTAAACCTGAAACTTAACGAGGAAACGCTCACGCTGAGCGCTGAGCAACCGCAGCGCCGCGTCACTTCCGCTGACATGCTGTAGCAGCTACAGCCCCGTTAGGCACTCTGCAGTACAGCAAAAAGTATCTGACTCGTTGAACAGGTCAATGGGTGTCTCGATTTACTAAACAATTATAAAGCCTTCTACCGCTTCTGCAATAGACTTTGATTAATGATTAATGTTGTTAATAGGTTAAAGATCTATGTTTTAAGATTTTCAAACAATCCTTAATATACAGTTATTTAAAATGCATAACTATTTTATATGATAACTAATGGTTTGTTTTTTTCCAATGAACCAAAAGTTGAATGCATTTGCTGGAAAAAAACAAAAAAACCCAAAACATTTATATCTATATCTATATCTATATCTATATCTATATATATATATATATATATATATATATATATATATATATATGTATAAAGAGAGAGAGAGAGAGAGAAAGAGAGCCGTTTTTATGTTTTTTATGTTTTTGTCTAGATGCTGTGGAATATGATACCAATGGTTAAATTCTTTGAACGCATCTCAAACTGAGCATATTTTGATTTTTCATACAGTTAAATTCATTAAAGGCATCATGACAGCATTAAAATGTCCTCTCTGTCTTCGCTCTCGTCCTCTTCACTCTCTCACTCCCTCTTCTCCTCCTTTATCTGTCTCTCACTCTCGGCCTGCCTCTGGGAACGCCACAAACCACAGTCACGAAACAGTCTACCAGTCCCCTTCACATATGACATGAGTAATAGTCACCAAAGTTGCTAGCAATATGGTATGCAGCATGGCATGCCACATGGGATGTTGCTTTTCACCAGCTTCATGGGTTTGAGGGTGAAGAACCTCTGATCCAGTGGTACACAAGCCACCAGGGGGGAAATACTGCTTCAGTGAGGGTGTCAAACGGTGTAAAAGGGTCCCCCAGACCTGTGAAAACGGGTGGATGGATAGTGAAACAGAAAGACAAAAAGGGAGAGAAGAAAATAAAAAGAAGGCAATGAACTGTGCAGTCACGGGTGTGACACACGGCTCTCATGAGCAATGCAGTCGAAATAACCACCGTCAGATCATACCCTAAATCACAATGACTCAGAAATATAGTACAACAATGTTGGCAATGCAGTGACCACTGGGCGGCCTTAATTTGAGCATCGACCACAACTATGAAAGAATATGTTAAAATCTATTTGTCGGTGAGTTTACAGTAGGTAGATTTATCACATAGCATCCAACACGGGGTGTTTGAGAATAATGTAAATGTTTATTTTTCTTGACAATCCTTCATTAAGTACAGAGCACAGAATCATCATTTAATAATATTTTCATTAATATCATCATCTTTGTTACTGTGATTTATATTATACTTGACGACACATTAGTAGAGCTGTAAGAGAATGGACTAGGGAGGATCCGAACATTTAATGTTGGTGAGTTCAGGAAGCAGGGCAGTCAATTGGGGGGCATTAATAAGGGAAGGGACTCACAATGGCCCAATTTCAATCCATTTCTACAGCTTCCGTCCATCATTACTTTCCTTACTGACCGTGGATGTAACAATGCTAGGTGGGAGACAAAGGGCCAGCTAGAAAACATTAGGCGGCACATCGATGCACTTCCAAATGTGCAATACTAGTGAAAGAGTTGCCACCATTCTGCTTTGAGGAAACAGAACGAAGGGTGTTAGGAAACAAAATGAGTTAAATGCAGTTGTGAGTGGACTGGGACGAGATAAAACCTTCTTACCATATAATATCATCTTTAATAATAATGGTTGCAATCTTGCGTGGTGCCCATATGCTCTAGGGATTTTAAATGATAAAAAAGTGGAAAAAGGATATTTATTTTACACCACACAGTGTATGGAAATATGTAGTAAATATGTAGTCTCTTCTGACAGATTGACCTTTATGGCACAGAATAGGGGTCACGTCTCCCATGAGAACCCCACACAAATTCAACCATGGTCCTCTGAATCCATGATTGCAATAAATAAAAGACAATGAAACAAACAAAAATACATGTAAACAATGCTGGAGAGTTTGCTCCAGTTTCACATTTAAAGTTGTATACACTGAGAAACTCTAAGCACCATGGCAAAATAGTAAGACTGACACAGAGGATGACAAGTAGCAGGAACCTTGATTTTTAGTTTTTAAGGATGTTAATCCAACATCTTTCTTGCCCAAGAAAAAAATGAACACACACACACACACACACATATACATACTGTTTACACTTGGACACAAACTAAAATGTGTTTGACCATCACAAGAACACCCTGACAATGGACTTTTCTTTGATTGCTGGAGCTTACCACAATTAAGAAGGAAGGGGATATTATCGTCCTATAAAATAACCTGTTTGGCTCGTATTAGCTGAGAATAATTGTAATGACCAAACTGTTTTTGTGCCTACCCCCCCCAAGCATTTACCTATTGGTCAATGTTCTCTGGAAGTCATGTTGACCACAAAGCAGTTACACATGGTGTAAGAACACCGAATTATGAGCACAGCTTCCGCTGAACATGTCAACGATGCTACATCAGCCCCTTACACCAACTTTGTGGGAGTCAGTTGATATGTAACATCAGTCCACAATATCAGTTGGTGTGTGTAGTAATACTGGGAACAAAAACATTTTAAAAATCTGCCTTGTTTTAATGCCGTTTTCCTTTTGTAGTGCAAAATGCAAGAACCCATATGTCTGTGATGCATGTTTAAAGATATTTAAACTGTTTCTGGCAATGTTAGAAACAGCTACAATGTACTTTTGTGTTTGATCAGGGATATGGCAACTGTATAAAACATTGTTTTAAAGGCAAAACTACTAAAGCATCCCATCTCAGTGACTATGGCACCAGTTTTTAAACAGATGGACATATGAACAGCATACCAGCTCAAGTCAGCACAGAACAGTGGTGGGATAGTGGCTGACCTCAGAACAGTAAACGCACGTCCCTCGCAAACAGCTGTATCTTTTAACAGCAGGCTCTACAGTTCATGCTTTATATAGTAGGCATTAAATGCATCTCTTATGTTACCCTTTATTCACATATTGTACCACCGATATATGTGCAAAAATGCCTTTTCCCCACATTCAGGTTCATATTTTTATCTGGGGAAGCATCGGTCCTTAGGTGTACATCAACAAGCTAAAGGATGAGCTCAGTATGTTTTGAGGACAGTTGAACATCCATGTCAACATGAATTCTAAACAAAGTTCTAAAAGGGTAGTTCCACATATGAATAAGGCAGTGGTGGAATATAATGAAGTCAGAAACAAATATGACGTAGTTTTATAGCTGAATTTTCATGAGCATTGGTGATGGTATAAAAATGAAGAAATGTACAATATACAACAAGATGGTAAACATGATTGCTGTGACCTAATTTCAGCCAAAGCAAAAAGGGACAAAAAAACAAGACCATCAGATAAAGAAAAGTGCCCTTATTCTTCAATCACGTTAGTGCTTGAAGGTTGTTTAGAGTTCAGTCATAGGTGAAGGAGCGATAAGCTTTCTGCTACTGCTTATTAAAATCAGCACTGGAGATTTGATGAAGTAGTCAGATAGGACCCATGGATTGCATGTTCAGTTCAGCTGATATCACACTACAACATCAGTGAGTGTCTGAACTTGGCCCTGTACCTTTACTGAATGTAAAATTATTTGTGAACAAATAGGTCAGGGAATTCAAGTAAGTCCTGAGCGCTCAACACAACACTTTCTGTAAAAGACATACTGGGGATTATGGGAACTGCTGTTGGTTAATGTGCATAAAACAAGACCTTTCTCAAGTTAAGAAAAAAATAGCAGCACAGATTCCATCCTTTTAGCTCATGATGTTGTCATGAAACTGCAAACGCCATCGTTTTGTTGTGTTCACGATTTGGCACATAAAAATTTAAAACAATTTAAAAAGTTTGGCTGCCCTTTTTTTGAAAAGTATATATATATATATATATATATATATATATATATATATATATATATATATATATATATATATATATATATATATAATTATTAAAATAAATAAGGATATAAATAATAAAAAGTGAACCTAAATTTTGGCAATTTTGAGATACTGTGTTATTTCTCTACTTTCACTGTCCAAAACTGATCGCCTTCCTTGTTTCCCCCAGGGCAGTAGGACACATACAAACACAAGTGTAAGCTACTGTAATGTTTTGCTGCTATGCATCTATTAACATCCCTATAAATATGATATATAAGTGTAAGAGTCTGTGCTAATCTTCCACCCTTCCTCCCTTTCTTCTAAAAGTGATTCTAGTAGCTTGTAGGGTTTTATGTGTGAAAGGTGCCATTTTCAAGAGTTGGTGTGGAGGATGCTTCAGAAGAGAGGCAAGAGTGTAGCCACAGTCCCTGCACCTTCCTCCACCCACTGGGTTGGGGTTGGTTGCCATTAGGGTGTAGCTTCCTGCCAGTTGCGCTTACTTGGAGCCGAGACAGAGTTCGCCACTGCTGGGAGATCGGGAGCCGAGACAGAGGCCGGCGCCGCTAGGAGGGTGGAAGTGTCTGCTACATCACGCCCGTACCCTGGGCCGTCACGCAGCCCGTGATGCTACGCATTCAGACTGAGACTCAAAAGGCAAAGTCCTATGTCTTAGTATTTAGTCCTATGTTTTAGTGTCTCAGTATTTAGTCCTGTCTCAGTATTTAGTCCTATGTCTCAGTATTTAGTCCTATGTCTTAGTGTCTCAGTATTTAGTCCTATGTCTCAGTATTTAGTCCTATGTCTTAGTGTCTCAGTATTTAGTCCTATGTCTCAGTATTTAGTCCTGTGTCTTAGTGTCTCAGTATTTAGTCCTATGTCTCAGTATTTAGTCCTGTGTCTTAGTGTCTCAGTATTTAGTCCTATGTCTCAGTATTTAGTCCTGTGTCTTAGTGTCTCAGTATTTAGTCCTATGTCTCAGTATTTAGTCCTATGTCTTAGTGTCTCAGTATTTAATCCTATGTCTCAGTATTTAGTCCTATTCAGTGGGAACGAGGACCGATAGCTGATGGTCCAAACCCAGTTCATGGAAGTAATAGTAATAATCACGTGTTTGTGTGTACTTGGCCTCTCTAACTGGGCTTGTGTGTGATGTTAAGTTGCAGATACTGCTCTAGGCCCGGTGTGAAACTGGTGTGTCTTTTACGTAATAAAAAAAAGAAGAGATGGAGAGAAGAAGGGCCAGAGCCACAGGGGAGAGAGAGAGCGAGAGAGAGAGAGAGAGAGAGGGATGGAGGGAGGTGAAAGCAAGGGAAAGATGACCTCTGTCTCAGTCTGTCCCTCTGTGCTTCCATCATATCTCTATATACACACGGTATTTAATATTACGCATTCACCCACTCTGTACCTCGTGCGTGTGTGCGTGTCTGCGTGTGTACTCGAGTCCTCGCCTTTACTCATCCAGTGAATGTGCACCTATGCAGTGTTTCTCATGTTGCGTGTCTCCGGACACGCCCCCACCCGCAAACCTCACTCCAACCCCATCAGTTCTCCGGGCCCACGGCAGTGCTGTGTAGCTGTAGCCTCCTGCCGCACGTCCTGCCCGTGGAGGACATGGTGGTCATTCCCATCATCCCCATCGCTGTCTGTGCTCCCCTCGCTGTGCAGGTGAGGTGAGGCGCAGCGAGGGTACAGCCTCGCAGCCGGCAGGGCGCTCTGGAGGAGCTCCTCATCTGAACTCAAGTAATCTCCTTCTGCTGAAGCCGGACTGGCCAGGCACATGTCCTGATAGGTTCCACCCCCAGAGTTCTGGAATTTGGTGGGCTGGCCACGCAGCTGCCTGATCTAAAAGTAAAAGACACAAGAAAAGACACCATAGCATGAATTATATTGACATAATACAGAAATATGATAAATAGGTCAATAAATTTTTTTTCTGGACACAATATTCTACTTGGATGTGAATAAATTAAAGAATACCTATTTATTTAGTAAGAAACCCAGTCTGGAAAAATTAAGGCTTGTTTTAACTGTGATTTCTCATAAAAAATCAATTAGCTATTTTCTTCAAATGGCTATATGTATATAGAGTGGAACAAAACATCAGAAGATATGTTCCGGCATATTTCAGATTTCCTCTTCTGCAGATGTGACATTTTGTAACCTCTTTTGTTCAGTTCAATTTTGGGGGGAGTCAGTCAGTGGTCTGCTGCCATAGCAACGCATGTCGTTCAA
>NC_137514.1:10260000-10340000 GCF_041902795.1 Electrophorus electricus | reverse complement strand
ACAGAGAGAGAGAGAGAGAGAGAGAGAGAGAGAGACAGCCAGCCAGACAGACAGAGAGAGAGAGCGAGAGAGAGAGAGAGACAGACAGACAGACAGAGAGAGAGAGAGAGAGAGAGAGAGACAGACAGGGACAGAGACAGCGAGAGGTTGACACACTAAGAGCAGAGAACTGGCTTTTAATTACAGTAATATATGTAAATAACCACACAGATAGCAATGTTTGTATCATTATTTCTTTTCTGAGAAGAAAATAAAACTATTAATCATACCAACATTAAACTTCTACAAAATGTAAAACTTACATGTTTTAGGAATGTTTAGCTCATGGATAGAAGACATGTAGGCCATCAGTTCAGAAACTTAAAACTTTATTAAGATATATTTTTCTCGAAGCTAGGTCTCTGTAAATGGGAAAAAAAGTGTCTTATTTCTGTGAAACATGAACCTATCAGATGCTAAGACAGTAAACTTGCTACTACTTCAACACTCTCTGAGAGCTGAGACAATCTTACAAGACATTTTTGGGAAATTCTGCCGTGATCGAAAAACAACAAGTTAAGACCCATTAGACCGAAAGCCCATTTCCCAAAAGCATCGCCGCACGAAAGCCGTCGCAGCTTTTTAGTAGTGTTCAAAGTGATACTAGCAACCGCCTCACTATCATCTTCATTCTGTATGTCATTTTTGGGAAGTCAGACCTGAGGAGCCATATTCACCTCCCTCCTCCCCCTGTGCTCGCCTTATGTGCGGTGGGTGTTCGTGCTAGCAGTGTGCGCGCATGCTGTAAGGCTGTGGCCTAGTGGGAAAGTTGCGGCCTCGCTCAAGCGTCGCGTTCTCACGGACCTTGACTTCTCTCTTTACCTCCCTCCATCTTTTCCACTCACCTCACCATCCTAATTTCAGTCATCTTTTCTCTCTCTCTCTCTCTCTCTCTCTCTCTCTCTCTCTTTCTCTCTCACACACACACACACACACACACACACACACACACACACACAGTGCCTCTCTAGTTGTGTAGGCCTGCCTGTCATTACAATGTCTATTAGTCTGCTGTACAGTAGTGTCACTGAACTGAACACTCCACTTGAAAGAGTAACATGCTGTCAGATAAACCCCCACCTCCAAGTATGAGACATCAATGAAAGTTTATATTCATTATCTGCAGTTAAGGTTCTTTAGAAGGCTTGACTCAGTATTGGGGTATCACAAGATTAAATTCTCACAACTATACACATGTCATTTCATTCCAACCACTGTGACCCCTTTGCTCAGACTGAAAACCCACAATGAAATGATTTAGGATCAAATATATGTGTGCAGAAGCCTATTTATTAATTAACATTTTACAGATATGTACACATACACAAAACTTTATTGTGTGTTTTTTAATGGGTCAGTTAACTCAGCCAAGAACATTATAGAGCATTGATTTATGAACAAAAAATAAAAAGAGCCAAAACAACTGATGAGTCTGATCACTGAGCTCCAGGTGGTGGGTTCTCTACGTTGTCTTCCTTACTGCACCTGGGATGCTGATGGACGAGGGTTGACATTTAAATGTGCAGCATAACACATGCAATAGCCAAATGCTGAGAATGTCACTGATGGTGATACACATCGTGCACCATTTCTTTATTTTTTCCTTTCTCTCCTTCACCCCCACCCACACACACACTCACACACCCGCATCCCATCACATACTTCTCTCACGCCTGTACAGTGAGTGAAGTTCCCCAGCTCATAAAGTGCTAAAACGTGCTGACAAACTGACAAATAAGCTAAGAAGCTATGAAGCGGTTAATGGCACATCCAATGAATGCCCACTGCACCGTATGGAAATCAACCTGTGCATTGACCCAGAACTTTGAGGTCAACTTCACGATCCCTTTGAGTGGTGTCCTACATTCCAGAGCTCCATGTTAGGTCCAGCCTAGAGTGTGATTTCATGAACACGCCCATGCAAATGACCCAGCTAATGCTTTCCCTAGTCAGCGCATTCTCTTAATCACTTAGTCCCTGTTCTTTAAAAACGTCATTATACTTTAGTCACAACATTACATTATTATTTGATCACGTATACCTACGCAAGACTTCAAAGAACACTATTAAAGGAAACTGTACTTGCCATGTGGCCAAGATATGTTTATTAACATAAGCGAAAGCTTAGAGCCAAAGATCTCTCTACCACCCTCAAAGCCACGCACCTCTGATCAGTCTTACCGTGTGTTGTTGCAGTTCCCGTATAGTGTCCTGCGCTTTCTCCAGGCTCTCACTGGCTGTCGTGCATTGTTGTCGCACCACCGCTAGCTCCCGTTTGATGACATAGTTCTCCTCTGCTTCCTGTGCCCGTGTCACCTGACCCTGCGATTGGAGGATAAGAGGGTTCCTTTGCATCTTCCTTTTGTTTATTTTTGACCCTTAGAGAAGCACAACATAGGGGTTGCATGCACAGGGACCTTACAGCCTATATATCCAAGTGTTAAGTCCTTAAATTAAGTTGAGCATATAGTCCATTTATTAATTTACAGCCAGGAAACAGTATGAGCAACAGTACAATAAACCTTAAAAAAAAAAAACAACAACAACAAAAAAAACATTAGTGGACCTAGGATGAAACTTTGATGCACACCAGCACCTCCACATGCAAGCCCTGTGAAATTTGCACTTGCATAAAATGCTGGGTTTAAATTAACCATTGCAAGACACTTGTCTGCCGTCATTCCAGCCACAAACAACACCTGTGCCCCGGTGCGCAGAAACAATGGAGCCGATCAGGGCAAACCAACAAAAGCAAATGCACATTATCTCATGCACTGTGCCAGTTCTCAGGAGCCATGAGGTGAGAGACAATGCAAGACGGGAATCGGTAATAGATCTTAGAGCCTATAGATGAAGGGATGAAGAGAGAGGACATGAGTTATGAGAGAAGGGGAAAGAGGGATTAGTTATGAGAGAAGGGGAAGGAGGGATTAGTGAGCTGCTATGTGCTGTCTGAAATTGTGTACTATTCTCTGGTTTTCAGACTATATATTTCTCCCCGATATCTGAACTATGAAATATGTGGTTAATTTCCATACTACTGAAATGTTTTCATGGATATGACAAACACATATAACAGATACTTCACTGGTTAAAGTAACCAGTGAATGTTTTCTTATATTTCTAATTATTAGATGCATCTGGAGCTAAATGTACTTGCTATTTTTTTTCAGCCACCGTTAGCCCCACCTCTTCCTTTCCATACCGCATGACTGACTATAAATAGTATGACAATTGTCCTCTACAGCACACAAGACTTTTATCAATATTATTCAGGGTCTTTTAAGTATACTAGATTATGGGGTTTTTTTGCAGGGTGGGCATACGAACTGCTTAGTCATACTAGAATGGCAAAGTGTAGTATATGAAAGTACGCAATTTCAGACACGGGCTTGGTTTATCATTGTCATTACTTTACCTGGATCAACCTGTCTGCCAGTGCAGCACTCTCCTATAACAACACAAGAGTGGACGAGAAAAAGGAAAAAGCAGGACCGGCAGAAGAGAGAGACAGGTCGTCACACGTGGAGAGAGAGACAGGTCGTCACACGTGGAGAGAGAGACAGGTCGTCACACGTGGAGAGAGACACAGGTCATCACACGTGGAGAGCGGGCAAGAAGAAAACAAATTGCATATTAAGACAAAAGAAAAACAGAGCGCACACACACACACACACACACACACACACACACACAGAGGCATAAAAGGATAAGAAGCAGGGGAAAAAATGATAAACTACAACAGATAAAAGCAGAGAATAGATATGTAAATATAAGGAGTCACAATTCTTATATTTGAAGGAAAGAAAAACAAAACAGCTGAGTCTACCCACAAAACATCCACCTACCTCCACCCACCCACGCACCCACACACGCTATTCTACTTACTAACCTAATTCACTGGTCACAGCTCATAAGAAGCGATCACACTCACCTTCTCCAGGGTATCGATCCTCTGCTTCAGCAGGCGGTTCTCTGTGCGTAGCCTCTATTTCACAGAGAGGAGAGAAGGCGGCACATTCGTGTTTGTCCTCCATTTTGCGTTTTTTTTCACTTTCATTCCAGTTGACAAACAACACACCTTAATTTCGATCTGTTCCTCCATCTCCTTGTTCTTGATTGTGGTGTACTCTTTCTCCAATCTGCATGGGAAGATTACTATGCTTAGTAAATGCAGATGGTTTGTCGCCTGTAGCTGCAGCACTGGTTTTCCTTCGACCTTTCTCAGAGCACTCACTTTTTCATCTTCTTGGGGTTGTATTTAACCTGATAGGCTCGGAGGATGAGTTTATCTGGGCAGCTGTCAAACTGGTGAGGGATAACCTTCTGGAAGTGCTGTGAGATAACAAAGCGATAATACAGTAATAATACGCCAAAAACTACCCATATGCAAACAGTCTGTAAAGACTTTATAAGAACCACATATCCCCATATTCAGAATTATTAAGAAAGTTAATGTGTGGTATAGAATTATCAGGTACATTTTATGCTAAAATTATAACAGCCCCTTAAAATACATTATGGTTCATTATAAACACCTTATAATGTGTTTTATAAGTAAGACCTTTATAGTGTCAAATAGAAAGATAAAAAATTATGAAATAGTGCACATGAAAAATATGTTTTCAAATATGAAAAGGGTCATAATTATGTTTAAAAAGAGCATGACAATAACCTACACATGTAAGATCCTGATCATTTATCATTTTTATGGGTTTACATAAAGGATGGGAAATTATATAATCCTTTGGACTATTCTAGCTCAGCTGTTGTAATCACATGAAAACACAGACATGCACTACTGCCTACTGAATTATAGTGACAATGTGGCAAGTGTTCTAAAAACAACTTGAGCACCTAAAGAGGGAGTGTCTGTGTGTGTGTGTCTATGTGAGAGAGAGAAAGAGAAAGAAAGAGGGAGAGACAGAGTGACAGACAGAGGGATATAAAAGAGACAGAGTGACAGACAGAGGGATATTTTTTTCTCTGACCTGCGACATGCCTTCCATGTCTAGCTGTATGAGGTCTGTCTGGTTGTACTGCAAGATGGCTATTCCAACTCGGAATATAATCTCCAGGCCCTGAGAATATAATACGTTCACCTCTGAGTTTGAATATTTGCAAGCATACACACTCACTTCCATCCACACGCACATCCAAGTAACCACGAACTATTTGTACTCCTGCACAAGCAAAAACACCCTAAGGGACTTTCATTTTTGCAGTAAGATGTAGAGCCCAGAACTCTCTGTCTCTTTCTCTCATGTACCCCCCCCCACACACACACACTGTACCTCATACATGAAGATATCAAAGATGCGTGTGGCAGTTGGCAGGGGCAGGAATGTGAGGAAGAGTGTGAGGAACCACGAGGAAGCATACATGGAGGTGTGGAAACTCTGTGAGCGGAAATGCACATTCAACTCTGGCAACTGCTCCTGGATCACGGAGGGGCGGGGAAGCAGAAAGATGAGAACACAGAGAGAAATAAAAGGGAAATATGTTTAACAGGGTGGCTGTTGCTCAGCTGCACTGAATATCTGCTGCCACCTGGTGGACAAAATTGCATTCTTATGAAACAAATCTACAAGGACAGCATAAGTACTGTACCCCCCCCTTTATTACTATTGCTGGGGTAAAAAGGTTTGGACACGCGTTTGTTTAACGCCAGTGTCCAAATTCATATCCCTGTCATGTTTGCTTCATTTGCAGTAGTGCGTGTCTGTTAACTGAAACTGGAGCAAATATTAGAACTGTTACCTGGAGCAGGTATTCAAACTGGTATATGCAGAGGCCCAACTCTGCCATGCTAGGTTTGAAAAGCTCTCTGAGCCTATACTCCTGCATCAGCCGGACAAACACACAGAATGCTTCCTCCTCTGGCATCTACACACACACACACACACACACACACACACACAAAAGATGGAGAAATTCAAAGTAAACATTACTGTGGTCTGGTTTATCAGGCAGTATCCGGATTACCTCGAGACACTAGTACAGGCCATGTTTGGATATACCTGCATAAGAAGCAGTCCAACGATGAAGGCACTACCTTGACAGTATCCAACCTCACGATCCACCAGGGAGTACGCCTGTGACACAGAAATGCAATATCAGTTATATATTTTTTGTATTTCTTCTGTATTTCACAACTGAGGCTAGTCTAATTACTTGGACTATTTAAATGACCTTCCCATTTGTGTCTCTTCTCTGCCTCTCTCTTTCTCTCTCACCTTCATGACGTTGAAGAGGACCTCCTGACCCAGGCTATCCTGGCCCTTGAAGAAGTCATGCTCGGGGTAGGTGCGGGCAATGTCCCTACGGATGAGCTTCTCGCAGGGTGACGACATCTTCAGCAGCTCCGAGTACTGGTTCTTCACCGGCATGTCCGTGGCATTGCCTAGTAGCTGCCACACGATTGCCCGGAAGTGATGCGGGATGCCTTTCCTAATCAGTTCCTGGGGTGGGGGGTTAGCGAGGGAGGGACAGAACAAAGGTCCAGGATATTCTAAAGGTTTCCAAACCAGGCACATATAAGCCACGGCTTCTTTTTAACAGTATGTCTTCTAAAACATGCTTGAAAAGTCAAATGTTGCTGTTTATTGGGGTAAACTGGTATGAACTTTGGCATTGGTGTAACTTTAAAGTATGCATGTAATAATATACTTATTAGAAGGACCAGTCCGAGCTAACATGACTAGAATGCTAGTGGGCAACACTGAATTGGGGTTCAGTAACTTCACTGTAACTGGCACCACTTCATTAGACTTCATTCATTCTTAAAAACTTTAGCATCTGTGAAGTTTTAAAGATCTGTGGAGTATTTACAGATGTTAAAGTTGTTAAAGAATGAATGAAGTCCAACGGAGGCCAGGTATTTTCATCCATACCTAATTACTTAATTTTGGCAAAACAGCCAAAACATTTATAAAAGTACTTTTCCATATTTTATCAAAATTGTATGTCCTGAAAATCTGGGAACATTTTTACCCAGTTAGTCCAATTCACCTTTATTTTGTCATTGTAGAGTCCAAGTTAAAGGGGAAGCTTATTCCAGAACCAGGCTAAGCTGGAAGAACTGGAGCTCCGCCCCCTCACCTTGGTCCAGAACCAGGCTAAGGCCACACCTGCAGCTGGAAGCGCTGGAGCTCCGCCCCCTCACCTTCAGTAGCTTGTCCTTCTTGCGCCTCCACTCGTCCCACTCGTTGACGACGCGTCCCCACAGGATCCATGTGTCCTCCTCAAGGTGTGAGAGGTTGGAAGAGGCCGATGAGCTGGACACCAGTGAAGAGCCACTGTTCCGTCGAGAGCCACTCATGGAACGCATGGATTTGGAATCGGCCTCCAGGAGTCTGGACGCATGCCGGGAAACAGACACAGATTAGCGGGACTCTTAGCGCAGTCAGTTTATCATGGTGTTCTCCGCTGATTTCTGAAGCTGGTGCGTCAAAATGTGCCACTAACACTGACTCTGAAGATGTATGCAACTGTCTTATGGCTTGTAAGGTTCTAACAATAATGCATTTATGCGTGTGTTCCCTAAACCACAGGAAAAGCCTTTGTTAATTATTTTTGCCATTCAATATATATCTGTCTGAACACTGTCAGAAATCATCCTAGGCCATTTTTCCTATTTCAGTTTATCTAAAATGACCCCAGACTTCTGCCTGGAGAGCCCTACACCTGTGGACTACGTAGAATGTCCAATCTGCTCATTCTATGCATAGTGGTTGCACACTGCATAACATTGTTTACAGTGAAAACATCAAAACAGGGTCACTATAAGAGGAAGATAAAACACTAAGTTTAACACGCTCATGCGATTGTGAATTAACTCTTAAATCCAAATGGCAAATTGTTGATAGTGAGAACCATTTATATATTACCTAATATAGGAAGAAGGAAAATATAACTGCAGCTCACTTTATTTATACTCACAGGGTCAGCCACACAGCAGACACACACACTCTCTCTCTCTCTCTCTCTCTCTCTCTCTCTCTCTCTCTCTCTCTCTCTCTCTCTCTCATGCCCGCTGTCTTCCTTTTTTCTGTTTGTCTCTCCCTCTCTCTATCTCTTTCACACACACACACAAACACACCCACACTGGATCCACTGGTGAGCTTTTATCAGGTGGAAGCCGAAGTCCTCTAAGCAAATGCAAACTCTTGGGTGTTATCTCATGTATACTTTGGTACTTACATGACATCACACATGCGACTGCACACACAGACACACACACAGAGCTCTGTTCCCAGTTAGCAAACAGCTTCAGTTCAGAGACTGATGATAAAATAATTTATACACATGGCAATATACACCCATAATAGCTCTGTTCCCACTGTGGACCAAACTTGGTGCTTGAACTTGGTTCCAGAGATTACGTTCTTTCCACCATAAAATTAATTATTCTTAATCTAAAGCCTCAAAACTACCTCTCTCCAATGGTCCAGCACTTAAACCCATTACAGCTTTTACTATTCTTACATAATGATCTTTTGTTTATTTCTAAGCTACCGATTTAGCAATAAGATACACATTTTAACTGTTATGATAAAAACTGGCTAACAGTAGACACTTTGGGAGTAGCCTATGACAGAAACAAAAATGCAGACATCCAGCAATATTTAATGGCTGTTTATAAAAATTAAGGCAAACAGAGAGAAATTAAACAGATTTGGGAATTAGAAAAAGCTTAAACAACAAAACAAAATGGTAGTGAGCATCAGGATTCACTGAACGAGCTCCAGTTGTAATGTTCTGGGCTTCAAAAGGGAAATCTCTGTTCTGCCATATACAATGTATATGTCTGCAGGTTTAACAGTGGCATTAGAAGCACCAGGAACTGCAGACTTAGTGCTTCAGTTACAGGGCTATTATGTTATTTTATTATGCTATTATGTGTCTGGGCATGTGTTTGTGTGTGTACATGTTCAACACACATACCTATTCTGTTCCTCCAGCTTAGCCAGAAGCTCCAGCTCATCCGGACTGAGATTCTCAGAGTCAGCGGGTGAAGCTGCTGTTGCAGAAAGTGCAGCATCATGGGAACTGGAGTCTGGACTCAGCAAAGGGCTGCCTACAGATGAGGGGTCAGCTTCCAGGCCAGGTGGTGAGGAGAGGTTCTCCAGTCGCACTGACCCCATCAGCCCACCCTCTCTCTCTGGACTACTGCTGGGGCTCGACATGGCCTCGAAACCCTGCTTAAGGGATCCGGGTCACAGGTCAAGTCGGGACGGCTGGGAGGGGGAGGACACGATTGAGGTTACACACACCCAATTCCAGAGGTAGAAGTGCGCCACTTTGAGGTGAAGAGGGAGTATCAAGGGCGGTTTAATCTGTGGAGGAAGTGAATCATCACATTTCAGTTCTGAATGGAAGAGAGGTCAATACCAAAGAGTACACTGTGGATCATACTATGGACATACCAAACTATGCACCCATTAAGCTAGTTATATATACACACGTAGTAGGTATCTTGGAGCAAAATAATGGATGAAGTTTAAACACAGTAAAATTTCTGAAGCGAAGAACAATTGAATACACAATAAACTATTAAAATCCTGAAATAATTTTAAGTGCATAATAACTTGTATAATAACTTACATAAGTAATAATAACTTTAATATTTTTGAAAACTCATTTCACATTACACAACATGGAATAATGTAAATATAATGCACATCCTATAATATTTGATTATCATGCTACAGTGCTGGTGTGTTGTGTACTAAATGTAATATTTTGAGAGTAATTCTGTAAATTTATAAGCAAGTTATTTAATATGAGGTATCTGTCCCCAATATTAGAGCCAGCAATCAGTCTGCCTGAAATTCATCCATTTCACTCACACATAAAAGATGCACACACACACACACACACACACACACACACACACACACACAAATAAACACACACAGCTGCAGAGTGCTACATTATGTATAGGGCTATGTAAGTCTGTGTGTCTTGTCAAGAAGGACTGTTTAACATGGAGAGGGCTTGCTCCAATCTGGGGTCATTCAACACTTCACTGTCCCAAAAGAACCTATTAAAAAGTAGGGGGTTTTTTTCTTAATATGCAGGGGTTAAATTAGGCTATATGATTTGTGATAACAATACAGAGAGAGAGAGAGAGAGAGAGAGAGAGAGAGAGAGAGAGAGAGAGAGAGAGAGAGAGATACCACCACACATGAGCAGTTGTGGTAAATAAACAAAAAAAACCTCAAAAAATTAAACCTCCTAGATAAAAAAAAACATTTGAACAGAGAAAACACACAGAAAAGACAAGGGTAGTATTCAGAGCCAGCCCAATCAAAAGAACCATTAACAAGCACATGAATTCAATGGCCTCAGACTGAGAACACACACACACACACACACACACACACACAGAGCTGTAAACCGAACAGCACACTTCAAGTCATAACAGCATCCAGTTATAAATAGTCAATATCACCACAAGGGTGAGAATAAGAATACAGAGCAGCTAACATTACAGCTATGACAAAAAACATAAAGGCCAAAAGAGGATACCAGCTTTGTATCAACATTTGATGCAGACTACACAAATTTCCTAGCTTTGGTCCAGTTTCCCATATGAAAATGATTAACTGAAAACTACTGTTAACAGTTTTCAGATTCTGATGTTGAGCTGATGTTTTTACCTTAATTGCGTTAAAAGTTCTCACGCACCATCACAGAAGTTTCTATGACATCATACCACACCAGGCTGTTAAGGTCATTGCTGCAAGCTTCTGAATGTCATCCAAATACAACAACAAAAGACTGTTGGTGACTCAGCTTGAACACAGTGCATTTTATATTTTGGCTCCCAAAAGACAACTCTTAAAAGAGTAATATGGACTGAATACAAATGATCTCTGATATAGTGTGGTAATTTTTATAATTGTCTTTATGATCTGAGATCAGATCTTCTAGACTTTCCCCATTTGGGGAGTGTTTATAGCTGTTCAAGGGCCATCCAGTAAAGAGAGACGTAATGTGCCTTGAATGCAGATGATCACAGCTGTCTCAAAGGTAATGAGATAAAACATTGTAGCAGCAAGAGTGATTGGGAGGGTGAGGGAGATAGAGAGAGAGAGATAGAGAGTGAGAGAGAGAGAGGGGGGGGGAGAGGGGATGTCACAAGGCTGTCATGGGGGAAGAGCCTAGGGGTCAGGGGATGGCACAGTCTGTGTGTGTGCATGTTTGTGTGTGTATTAACAATAATGGCATTGTGTATGTACCTCTTTGCATCTCTCAATCTTTTGAGAAGCCTAAAAGCACAAGCTCAGCTAACGTACCTTTCAAAAACACCCTGCCAGCCAAATGATTCAAGCCCCATAACCCTAAAACCAAACCGACCTTCCCTGGAGATATTCAGCTTCAGCATGGGGTATCTTTATTTGAAAAGTACCACACAGGATCAGGAGACCTGTTTTCATTAAATACAAACTTGAAGTTAATTTAAAACTTAGCATTTCATTTTCCAGAAAATAAGATAAATGATTCAGTCTGACCAACTGCAAACATATAGCATCTCATTATGTGACTGAGGATAAAAAACATAAATCATCCCCTATTTGCATATCTTGGACTTCATTTATACTTTGTTTCTTTTAGTCTAGTTTCTGTTAGATATAGCCAAAACATTTTTAAAAAATACAACATATACTTTGCCATTTTGTTAGTCAATGCTATGTTTTGTTAGTTATATACTATAATTGAGATTTGTAGCTCAATTTGTGTTAAAACAATTATGAAAAAGTGTGAAACCTACTTAGATTACATAGTAGTTTTCTCAAGCTCCTAGGAACAACATATGCAACGAATGCTGGAAGTAGTTTTCAAGAAGTTGCAGGATACTTCCTTGGTTCTCAATTTAGAGAAATGTGATTCGGGAAGCGCAAAATCGCATACATAGGTAAGCTGGTAGGTGGTGGCTGTGTGTGCCCCTTAGAGGCTAAGGTACAAACTATCAGGTCTCTTGCTGCTCTTGAGAACAAACGACATCTCAGACATTTCCTGGTCATGGCCGGGTTTCATTGCTGCTTTTGTAAACATTTTTCAGATATTGTGTCTCCCTTCACTAACTTGTTCATGATAAAACTTTCTGTGGTCACCGTTTGAGCTGTCAGACTGCTTTTGATTCGGTAAAGGTTTTATCCTGACAGCAGCTGACTTCGTTCCACCCTTTAAATTAGTTAGACTTCAGTAACAGCAGTGCCAGCGTGGTCCTCCTTCAAGAGGATGCACAGGGACTGGATCACCCCCCTTTGTTACTTCTTGAACTATCAACTGGCCTGTAGTACGACAGAGAAGGAAGCCCGCGTTCTCCTTCTTGACCTGCAGCACTTTGAAGCATTCCTTGGGGGCATTTCTGACCCCATCACTGTATTCACGGGCCAAAACCCACTAGTGTTTCTGAAAAAGATAGGCAAGGCTAAGCAACACCTGATGCGTTGGTCATTCATTTTTCAAGTTTTTAACATGTGGTGGCAGATACCTTATCAAGGTGTTGACCTTATGCTATGTTTATTGTGGAACTTCCACTTTGCATGTCCACTCTTATGGCTGGGGGGGGGGGGGGGGGGGGTTATGTCTGTGTGTCTGATTTTTTTTTTCCCCAGGTGTACTCCAGATCCAGCGCCAGGCTTCCTCTCCATTTCTGTCGTTGACTCTGCTCCGTTCCTCTCCAGATCTACAAGCCCATTGGCCCCTCCTACATTAAGGCCCCTCCCTGAGCCTTAATACAGCAGAGAGGAAGGGGTGGTTGACTGTTGTGGAGATTGGTTCTGGCTTGTGTTTAGTATTCATGTGATTTGTGCGTATGACCTTGTTTGCCCCATTTGGACCTTGTGTTTTGCTTCATCCCTCCTACATAGGTTGTTGTTGTACATACTGTATAGTGTACATGTTGTTTACACTATACAATATTGTTTGGTGTATGGTACTATAGTGTTGGATACTGCTGGTATGGAGTGGCTGCCATTTTTGTTGGGTGTGGATTTTGCCTCTCTGTATGTGTTAGGTAGTGAGGGTAGTTTTCTGTATGCTTCTTTTTCTTAGGATTATTTAGTGTGAATTTACTTTCATTAGTGAGTGGTGTTTGCTGTTTTGGCCTAGGTCTCTCCAGAAGCCAATTACACCAGTGTGCTTGTTTGTCTGTAAATAATTTGCTCTGTATTCTACACTAATACACAAAAAGACTACTATTTGTGTTTCCTTTTTTTTCTTTAACATTACCTTTAACATTACTGGCTACATAACATTTCTTTAACATTATCAATCTGCTAGCTGTTATCAACATTACTTTTCCTTGTTACGGCCTTACAGCCTAGACAGGGTTGTAACTGGCATAAGTGCACTAAGGAACCAATCAGATGGCGAAACGCTGATGCTTTTAAAGCTTAAGTAATGACTTCCAAGAATCTACTGCGTCCATCGATTTGATCTTCAGTGACGTCACACAACTCGGGGGTCTGACCTCATTCTTGAATGAGTCACTACTGGAGCACAGCTTCTCCTGGGCATTGCTACTCTGGTTCCTAAAATGCTACAGGTATTTAGCATTTTTATCACTCCATGACACCATTACCTGCAACAAAAGATTCCTTTTTCTGTGTACTGTGTATACATACATAAACTCTTGCTATTAAAGGTCTCTCTAGCTCCCCTTCACACACACACACACACACACTCACACTCACACACACACACACACACACACACACACAAAGAGGGTAATTGGTCAGCTGTGCAATCTGAACAGCATATGTTGCTTGTTGACCATGTTAATCTAGGAGAGCTTCAGAGTAAATGAGAATCAAACAGATCTCAAGCAAATGAGCTGCACTGAGTCCTCTATGATGAGTTTGTGCAATGCAAGGTGTTTTTAACAGACAGCATTAGTGTGAAATGTTAAGTCCATTGATCGGCTGAGCGAAGGTGTGAATAAAGGCTTGTGAAGGCAGTGCACATATTTGCCCTGCCTACAGGTGTGCACTGCTATGAAACTGGAGCATTTCTTTAAAGGAATGAACCCACATGTCTCGTTTGAATTTTAGAACCCAGTTGTGAGTTAAGTAAGTATACTTTATTTATAAAGCACTTTTAAAACAAAGGTTCTTGGCCAAAGAGCTATAGAGTTTAGTTGACAAGGAGATACAGCAAGAAGATACATGTATGACAACACCACACTTCTCCCAGGAACACTATCTGTTTCAGTCTGCCATTCTGCTAAGTGCAAAAACACTGGACATAATTTTAAAACATTACACTTCTGCTTAATGGTCTTCTGTTAAGGTTTACACCTTGCACTGTAATTCCTAAAGTCTTTTTTATGAACTGCTGTTCAACCAGTGTTGAACAAAAAATGGAAACAAGCATGCGGTATCAAATCTGGCTACATTCACGAAGACACTGATAATAGAGCTGAGGGTTTTTTTAGCATTATGACGAATATGACTTAGTAATAAAGATATTAAAAAAAACAACAACACATGAACATACTTTGAACTCTTTCTCAGACCTGTTAAACCTCACACTGTTAAAACTCACACTGCAATCTGCAGCTAGTTGTTTTAAAAAAATGTTTGCACTTTTAAATGGACTAAGTGTAATTCACATCAAGTAAGCAGAAATTGTATGAAGCATAACACTATGAGTCCTGCCATACTTGCTGACTTCTCTTATACATGAATCGATAGGATGGA
This sequence comes from Electrophorus electricus, assembly GCF_041902795.1. Lineage (NCBI taxonomy): Eukaryota > Metazoa > Chordata > Actinopteri > Gymnotiformes > Gymnotidae > Electrophorus > Electrophorus electricus. The sequence continues at coordinate 10,325,247 of NC_137514.1, read as the reverse complement.
GGGACAAGTGATTGAATAAGGACTTTACTTAATGTGAAATCTTTTAAAGAATCTTGCACTGTACTGCTGGATTTATGTAAACATTAACTGCTCTTAAGTGTCTTAAGTGGTGAACTGGTCTCAGACCAGCATATAAGGGCAACATCTGGGCTCCATTAGCTCTGAAGAGACAATAACGGCAACAAATGAAGAATAAAGCTTGTGCGCACATTTTCCTGGCACAGAGACGAAAACAAAAGAAAAACTTGGTAATAAGACAAGATGAGTTTAAGATTAGACATAATCAGTTTCTCAAAACCCTTCCTCCACTGTCTTCAGTGGATAAGCCTGGTGATGACATTCCATAAAGAACATACACAAACACACACACACACACACACACACACACACACACACACACACATACGAGTCCGACCCAAAACAGCCTAAGTCACTGCCCTCTATCTTAATAACTTTGGTGATAACTGTTGTACACAAAGGCACACCTAGAGAACATCACACGATAGCTCCAGACACACCAGGGAAACTTCTCAGACTGCTACGAAATTCCACGTCCATTCTGCTTCATGAAAAAGCAATGGTATTCCCACAGGACTGGCAAGGTGCTCTAAGTATTCCTCCACCCTGGCTCTTAAATTATGTTCCTGCCCTTCCCATGTATAATCACACAGGGACAAATGAGTCATCACAGGGCAACCTGATATATCTAGAGGAACGACACACTACCTATTCATCTAGAAAAGATTTTCAGAAGGGGGTGTAGCAATACTACTCACGACGATTGGTATCTGACATATGCAGAAGCACTCACATGTAGAAACAGAAAAAAACCTTGATGTACATGCTGTATTTAAAGGTCAAAACTGCAGAAGCAGACATGAAGGCTTCTTCTACCTACATGCAGTATTTACAAATGCAGTAGGATTACGCAAGTATTACTTACATTACGCATTACTAAAGTATAGTACTATTTGCCAAAGTTGCTCTAAAGTGTTTCAGATTAACAAGAAATTAACACTAAACCTTAAAGCAAAATAAAAACGTCAACAAACTATATCAAGATCATAAGGGAAAAAAACAAGACAACCGCCCTGACTGGGAGCACAGCTGTGGTATGTTAAGATCCAGTGTGACTCAGCTTAGTAAAATACCAAAAATAGCAGCGGCCAGACTTCATACAGACAGTGGAAAATATAAGTAAGAACTTTGCAGTGTTAGAAAGGGAGAGGAGCGCTTTGAGAAGCACTGCAGAGATGAGAGAAGTAAGTGGAGTTGGACAAGATGAGAGGGAGTCAGAAGGGGACGGCTGGAGAGGCCCCGGTGGAGTCAGCATGGCCACTGCTCACAGATTTGCACCGCTTGAGGGGCAAAGAAGCTGCAGCACTTGGCCAGAGGCTACAAACTGTAGTGTGTGTGTGTGTGTGTCACATACACAAAACAAAGAGGAAGAAAGGATGTGAACCACTGCTCTCCTGAGCAGTGGCAGAGGGAGAATACAACGGGACAGCTTCACAGTTGGAGACATAGGACAGTGCAACCAATTCCTGTTTCTCTCGTGCTGGACTCCATGAGCGAGGCTCCTGCAGTGACAGGTATGCCAGCTCAAGTGTCATGGGGGGGTGGGGGGGCTTTGTTCCGCCAGAAACAATGTCGTCTCTGATCGGTTTACCTTGAGTTCAGCTTAGTACCCAACAGCTCTGCTTACTACCCAGAGAGTTGTGCCAGCTGTCTGGGTCATATTAAAAGGGAACGTTCCCCACACAGGATCTGCTCATGTGCTGTGATAAGAAGATGGACAGCATGCTGTTTTAATGAAGGACTAAAATGTAGTCCTCTTCACCCCATCATAAGACCAACACTTCGTTGTGTTTATAATTATGGAATTCCTGTAAATTACCTAACCTTGGACCATAAACTTAAGATTTTTATTGATGCGTTCTGATTTATTAAACCATTTCATTAATCCAGTCTGCATAGTATATCACCTTAAACACCATCATTTTTATCAGAATTTTCGAACTAGTCTGAACTGTACAACAAGCAGTATGAGTAATTAGCCTCAGCTCTGTGTACATCGTCTTTGTTTGTTCAGTGTTTGTTGTGTTTCTCACAAAGCCTCAACCGTCTCCTTCTTCAACGGGCACATACAACATTCGTTTTGCAAACCATAATGGCCTTGCACAGGGCGAAATAAGCCTCAGGAGAATTGCAGTATGTTTGAAGCGGGGGTGGAAAAGTTCCTTCTTTTCCCTTGGTGGGGTGATGGTGGTATCGCTCCATGTCACAAAGACAGCAAAAATAAACCCTGTTTTCTTAATGTGTGTCCCTCATGAAGACATGAGGTAACAAAGAGGAAAATATGGAGCTGGTGGAGAACCAGTAAGCTCATCACCTCCGTGTTCCTCTCATCACTTCACCTGGTCACAAGGGAAAAAACAAAAACCACACTTTCACTAAATTGCTTTATGTCATTCAGTTAGGAAAGGGAACGTTCTAGCAATGTTATTGTAAAATGCCATTTGCTTCATCAGATTCTCCCTCTCTTATTGAAAGCCACGTAGCCATTAACAATGTCTCTCAGAAATACCTGATGGAATTTCATTTATCAGCCAGCTAACACCATTCAGAGAGACACGATGACGTGAAATAATCACAGCCTATTATTCATTTAGCACTGCTGTCTCGAACAGGAGAGGCCTCTGCACCGGCAAAACAAGTGATTACCCTGCCTTTCATTTGTAATCACAAGGCGAGGACCTGGATAATTAATGCGTTTAAATGTTAAGTCAAAACAGGACTCACATTGGGGAAAGAAGCTGTTTTAGCCTGAGGTATTGTTTCCCTTTTCGATCGTCGGAAAGAAATCCATTACCGTTCAAATACAACAGCTGAATAGCAAAATAATTATGATCAACCCATGGAAAGATGTAGATGTAGCTGAAACCGAGCTCAGCAGCCATTACTGTAGCCAACGTAACAGACACCGTAATTTACATCCACTGGAGTCACCTTAAACCACGACAAGCGCATTTTGTACCAGACTGAAAAATTATGCGTAATCACATCACAGCAGACCAGTGTTACTTCCAAGGCCACGGCGCAAAACAGCATCAGCACTGAGACAAAATGTGCAGTAGCCCTTTTACGGATACAGGCTTGAAGCCTGTGCTGGCGACACCGCTGGTGCCTACTTGAGGTACAAGAGGCAGACACTGCAGGGGGGATGCCCGGCCCATTGTCAACGTTTGCATGTATTTTGGTTTACATGCTCGTCCAAAAACGATCATGAGTAGCGTTCAGCTTAGCCAAGGGCTATATGTATTGTGTAGTGAAATCGAGGCCGATATCTTTAAGAATAGTGTAACGCCTCCTTCGTTGTTTTACGGGATATATATATATACACGTGGCATTAAAATATCGTCATGTTGCCGACCTTTGTATCTATTAAGAGAGCAGAATAAGGGTGTCGATCAGCAGTCTTCGTTATTTACCTCAAGCACAACATGCATGAGATGGAGCGGTTAGACCGCCGCCACTGCTCCGGAATGATGCGCAGGAATCTCGCTTTTCCCAAGGCCACATCTCTCTAACCCGCTTATTTTTTTTGTAATACTAAAAACCACGTGTTTCAAATTACTGCCGAAAACAATAATGGGCTAATAAACACGTAATAGAAATTTAAGAAATGAACGAGCGGCGCCCACCTGAATTTAGTCCCATTATTAGAGCGGCTCTGACGGACGCGTGGCTCCTGCCATTTCTATGATGATCGGACATGAACCTAACAGGAATGGAGAAGCCTTTCTTGTGTATAGTAAGACAGACTCTATGGTAGGTTACAATGTGCAAAATCCATCTTAATATGCTGTGGGTCAAAGCGAGGAAAATGCGAGCTGTCAAGCAGCTTAGCTTCCTCAACGTTTGCTCTTTAGGGAGACGCCTACGAACGAATGCACCGCCTTTACGACACCCGCCCAAGTTCATGAGAGCCAGATGGTAAATGTCAATTCAGACTGATAAATCATAGTAGTCATTAATAACAGACAGTTTTAATTTACTTGAGTATCAATACTGATAGAATCTGTCGTCCGTGTGCTTTGTTTTATGAAAAATAAAAGAAGAAAAAAAACCATTGGAGTGCGAAACACAACGTAAATGAAACCTAACTGACTGACAATGTTAGAAACCAATAAGACACTGAAAATTAGAAATTAGATTAGATGAACGACCCCCCCCCCCCCTTTCATTCGTTCCAAGAGAGTTTAGTCGGACAGGTGCTGACGCAGAGATGCCATGAGATGCTGCACATTTTATTCTTTTAGTTCGCTATATGATGGCTACTTTAGATGCCACATGAATACAACTATTTATTAAGGATAAATAGTCAACCATAAAAGTCAATCATTTACTACTGACTATATATATATATTGAAAGAGCATAGAGATATTGAAAATTTGTAATATCTCTAGAGCTTACTACAGTATATATATATATATATATATATATATATATATATATATATATATATATATATATATATATATATATATATATATCTGTGTGTGTGTGTGTGTGTGTGTGTGTATATATAGTAACTACAGTGTAGTAAGATATGTATACATACTGTAGTAAAATATTCATCTTAAGCCACAACTCATCATCTTGTCTCTATTGACCTCGTGCGAACTGAAAATATAAATGGGCGGGTAAAAGAAAAAGACTGACTGGCATTTGAGTTGACCAATTCTAGTCGACTATTGGTACACTGGCATGATTGGCTTTGAACTAGTCCAATAGCATTTGAAGTCAGTGTGGCTTTGAACTTCCGGGACATAGTGCCTGGTTTGAGGCCTACTCACGCGAAACGTAGGCGAGAAAGCGCGAGAACAACATCGAACGGTAAATTGCATTTTAATTAGTATTTTTGTGCACTTAAAATTAATTTAAAGATACAACACACGCAAGTATCTATTCTGGCTTTGTTGCTGTCGTTTCAAGTTGCTACATATAAGTCAGATATTAATGCAGAGTTGCAGTAACGTACAAATTTCTGGTTAGCGGTTGCCAGCATTCCGTGTGCTAGCTAGTCAGTTAGCAGCTAGCTAAGCTAAACTAGGTTTGAATATGTTACCGAGTACATTTATATTAGCTAGGTAAGCTAGTTACACCAGCAAGTCCACGGCTCTTAGCTCTTTGTGATCCCTTTCACATGTATAATCTAGTCGTTGATGTAAGTTAACATGTTTATAGTTAGCTTGACTATCTTAAAGTGTTTTTGAATTAACTGGTGTGTTGGCTAGCTAGGATTCAAACTTTGAATGACCAAACCACGTCGTCCGATTCATTGTCCAGAATGGCTCAGGTCTTGCAGGCTAGCTATGCTAACTTCGGCATGGCTTGGTTGAAACGGAAGCTAAGTCGAGCACCTTCTTAATTTGCGCACTCCTTGTCGCGTCGTGTTGATGACAGCCTTCGGTTTATGCATTTATTTTAATGTAATTTGATTAACGCTTACGTCAGTATGCCTATATGTGTAACTAGGTTGGATAGTAGCTAGTTGGCTAACAGGCTGCGTGAAGGGTATGTGGGCGCAAAATCTGAAGGCCAGATCTAGAGAATGTTATGAAAAGCAACAATAGTTTTTGGCTATGTACCGTATAACTATGGTAGTCGGACATTTGAGCTTCTAGACACATACTACGGCCGTTAATCAGTTGTTTGAAGTTGTGTGAATTAATAACATCATTTTACATACAAAATACATGTAATTGTTAGTCCGCAGGATGTATAACTTATTGTTTCACTTTAGCCCCCTCTCAAAGCAAGCATGGCCGAAAATGATGTTGACAACGAGCTCCTTGACTACGAGGAGGACGAGGAGCCGCAAGGAGACCCAGAGGGTGCCGTCTTGGCAGTGAAGAAGGAGGTGAAGGGGTCCTATGTTTCCATCCACAGCTCTGGCTTCAGAGACTTCTTGCTTAAACCTGAACTACTCCGCGCTATTGTTGACTGTGGCTTCGAACACCCTTCTGAAGGTCAGAAACTGTTTGCTTGTTTATGCACAGATGCATGGTTATGCCCTGTAGTGTATGGTATTCTGTTGGCAGTGTTTGTGTCATTTCTTTCATCTTTTTTTCCTTTTTTTTTGGTTTGAGCTCTGTGCATATATAAAACACATCCTCTGCAAGATAAGGGAGCTGCATGTAGTAATTTAAATGTATCTCTCTCTTTCACACCAGTCCAACACGAATGCATTCCACAAGCCATTCTGGGCATGGACATCCTTTGCCAGGCCAAGTCTGGTATGGGCAAGACAGCAGTGTTTGTGCTTGCTACACTACAGCAGATCGAGCCTGTGGATGGACAGGTGAGCGTATTGATTGGTTCTGTGACCCGTTGTGATTCACCGCGGCCGTTAAGGACAGCTGAACTCTCCAAGTGCTGCTTATCAGTTTCAGACATGTTGGAAAAGTGTGGGGACTGATGTGCTTTTGTCTGTCTAACTTTCGCGTGGCCAGTTGGGTTGTATCTGGATGATGAGATGCACAGCATTTACCTCTCAGATTAGTGAAGAAACGAAATGTTTTGGAAACATTGAGGATTGCTGTCATCTCACTTCATAGGTCACACACACCAAGCTAAACTTGCTATGGTGTAATTTCCTTTAAATGCAAAGTACTGCCATGTTTTGCATAAGGCTTTGGCTTTCGGGTGTCTCCATGCACTGTCCAGAAATGTGGGGGATTTTGTCGGTCTGTACTGATCTGTCAGTAGCATTGTGGGTGGTCGCAGCCAAGCAGTGACTTGTGTGTATTTCACAGTGTATGTCAATTTACTTAATACAGGGTTTACTGATTTCAAGCAGCTGTTTTACTTGTGTGCTAGTTCATTGTGCAGTACAGTGATTTAAGAATTTAGTTCAATAGCCATAGGGAGAGGGGGAAAAATTTACACAAGCAAACCCATTTTGCAGTTGTACTTTGGCTGATTTTAGGGAGAGGACACTTGGCTCTTTGTTCATGCCGCATGCTTTCCTTCTTGTGCTCACATCAGGTCTCTGTGCTTGTGATGTGCCACACGCGAGAACTGGCCTTCCAAATCAGCAAGGAGTATGAGCGCTTCTCCAAGTACATGTCCAACGTGAAGTGCTCGGTGTTCTTCGGTGGCCTGTCCATCAAGAAGGATGAGGAGGTTCTAAAGAAGAGCTGCCCGCACATTGTGGTGGGCACACCGGGCCGCATCCTCGCCCTTGTGCGCAACAAGAGCCTCAGTCTCAAGAACATCAAGCACTTCGTCCTGGATGAGTGTGACAAGATGCTGGAGCAGCTGGGTGAGTTGGGCAGACAGACATGTTTGGTTGTTTTTGGGATGTGTTTTGTTTTGCGTTTTGAGGCGTCATACTTCAGAGATGCACGTTTTCATTACAAAAGATTACTCCTGAGGGGCATTTGCTACATTTGCAGTATTTTGCAAATTGCTCTTTGACACTGTCCGTGCTGGCACTGATGCCTGGGTCTGCATGTTTCCCTGTTCCTCAGACATGAGGCGGGATGTGCAGGACATCTTCAGGCTGACCCCACACGAGAAGCAGTGCATGATGTTCAGCGCCACGCTCAGCAAAGAGATCCGGCCCGTCTGCCGCAAGTTCATGCAAGATGTGAGTTAACGTTTGTTTAATCTTTTCGAAGCACTGTGTTTTTGAACTTGGATGTAGTGATAGACTGTTGCATGCGGCTGGCACGAGGAGTGACTTGTGCACTTTGGTGTCCTTCAGCGTGAATATGCTCCTGAAACATGAAAGTTGGCATTTTAGTGTTTCTAAAATGTCCATGAGTTCTTTGGATACATTCTGCTTTAGGATGTTGTTTAGATGTCAGTTGCTAGTTACAAATAACAAAGGGAAATTAACAATCATGTTGTGCATCATAAATTTGCTGTGTTTTGACACTTCAGCCGATGGAAGTGTTTGTGGACGATGAGACAAAGCTGACTCTGCATGGCCTGCAGCAGTACTACTGCAAACTGAAGGACAGCGAGAAGAACCGCAAACTCTTCGACCTGCTCGACGTCCTCGAGTTCAACCAGGTGCTTGTTAGACATTTTGTCCTCTCTTACAGCAATGACTTGCATATGTAGAGCTCAGATCCAAGGCATCCAACATGGGACATTAGAAAACCATACGTTGAGCAAATACTGTAATTGGAAGGTGAAAGGTGGTGCACCTTTATAGCAGCAAGTACTGTTGGTTTATTCAAGTACTACTTGTAGCTGTGAAAATGGTAAGTGTCCTTTGCAAAGTGTGCATTAGTGTGTAAATGTCGACACTTTCTGCCAGCAGTTCTTTTTCCATATAGCCTGAATTTAATTGGTCTGGATCAGGGGTTGAGTGAAATGGCAATACAGAGGATGTGTTGAAGGAATCCTTGAGGTAATGAGGTGTGTGTGTGTGTGTGTGTGTGATCATTCAGGTGGTGATCTTTGTGAAGTCGGTACCACGCTGCATTGCACTCTCTCAGCTATTAGTGGAGCAGAACTTCCCTGCCATTGCCATCCACAGAGGCATGGCCCAGGAGGAGAGGTGATGCATGTTTCTGTTTGCCTTTAGTGTAGGTTGAGCTGTACAGGTTTCATCTAACCCAGCTGCTTACTTTGTTTTGAGGGGGGGGTGTTTAAGACTTATTTTAAGGGTAAAGTATATGGTCTGAATTGAATATTGAATCCCCCTTTCCACTTTACATTCAGGTTGTCACGATATCAGCAGTTTAAGGACTTCCAGAGAAGGATCCTGGTGGCAACAAACCTTTTTGGCAGGGGGATGGACATTGAGCGTGTCAACATCGTCTTCAACTATGATATGCCTGAGGACTCAGACACGTACCTACACAGGGTGAATACCTACACACACACACATACACGGTTTATTTCTTGACTGGGAAGCAAACCCTTGAGTAGATCAGTAGGCTGTCTAGTTTGACCATTTGGTCAGCTATGTAGGATTTGCCTTTGTCATTGTTACTTCTCTTCCTCCAAGGTGGCTCGGGCGGGTAGGTTTGGGACCAAGGGGTTAGCCATCACCTTCGTGTCTGATGAGACAGACGCCAAGACCCTCAACGACGTCCAGGACCGCTTTGAGGTCAACGTAGCTGAGCTACCTGAGGAGATCGACATCTCTTCCTATAGTAAGCCCCCAGCCATTCTCTTCCTCTCTTTCACCAGCTGTGTGATGTTTTAAAGGAATATATCATTATATATATATATATATATATATATAAAATAACTTCTAATGATAAAGGACAACTATTGGCTCCTAATTAGCATGATCTGATTTGCAATGTTAACTAGTGCTTGTTGGGTTCCATTCATTATTGACATTTTTCAAGTTCTTCCTTGTATAGAATCTTGCCATGTCAGGTCTGTTAGGAGTTTGCTATTCATCCTGACCCTTCTAACTTTTTTTGTTTGTTTGTTTTTTTCTTTCAGTTGAGCAGTCCAGATGAAATTTTTCCCATAATCCATGAATGATCGTGGTCCAGTTGATGATAGAAAAAAGTAATTCATTCTTTTTTGGTGACAGTGGTAGAGAAGATACCTCTGTCTTTTATTTTGACTCCTGCTCACACAGCCTTGCTTCCCCTTCCTCTTTGTTGAAATGTGTACCTTGTTTATTTTTATTGTGCTCTGGGGGAGTCCTTTTTAAAATTTCTTTAGCTAATTGTGGTTGTTAATTGATTTGAGTATTAAAGCATTTTTTATACTATTCATGTTTACTGTCTTGTGTTCCTGCTTTTTACTCATTTACAGTGCCAGTTGCATTTGGAAACCATCCTGCTGTTTGGCTTAATAAACAAGCTACTTGCTTGTACCTGCAGGGGGTGCTGTAGTTGCTGAGCAACGGCAACACTTGTACCCTGAAATCGGCAGTGCAAGGGCGTGCTACTGAGATTATATTATACATATAAATGTGTTCCATTAGAAGTGAGGTTTGCAACCTCTGGTGTGTATCATGTTCATTCCAAATAACCCTGTTAAGGGGAGACTTCTTATTTACTGCAGTCAGCATAAGTCGAACTGGCTTTCTTCTAGCTACCATAAAATGCTTTGAAAATGGTAGCTAAATACATAAGATTCAAAAGGACACAAGCAATATCTAATGGCTAATTCTAAAATGCTAAGATCAAAATTGGTGCGTGAATAGTCTTATATTAATGTGGTGAGCAAGAAAGCGGGCTGCAAGGCTTTTTTTTTTTTTGGATGTATACAGTCACTAATACAAAATATGCAAACTCAGTGTGTTGCATTTAGCCAATTCATTTGTTCCACTCATACTTCATTCACACTTGCCATCTTGTATTTAATGTAACTTGAACTGCATAAAGAGCTGTTTCTTTTTGCTCCTGCCCTCTGGCTCATTTTAGTAATCTGGTATCTGATCTAAAACAAGCTGCCTCTATCTATAACCCACCAAACATAACTCAGCAGGTCCTGAGCTTGCATCTACACTCGCAAACGCATAGTGAGAACACAGAAAATTACGCAGTGCTTATGTCTTGGAACCAAGACATTTGGTAGTCCATGCTCTATCTACATCACCCCTGTCCCAAGCAGTAAATCCTGGGGAGAGGTGGGTGGGTCTGTTGCACTTTTGCAGTATAACAGGAATTCTTTGATTAACTCTGTTTTCATAATAGATATTCTACTGACAGTTTTTCTCAATTTCTTAAACGCATTTCATAAAATACTAGCTTCATTTTCTAAATGACATATCAAAACATTAGTAGTAACTTTGTAGTAATAGATCCTCACATTATAAATATTAGTAAAGTAGTAGTAATTGTGCCTTGCATTATAAATAGTAGTAATACAGTAGTAATTGTGCCTCACATTATAAGTATATATAAGTAATAGCATCCCTCAACATTATTAATAACATTATAAATAGTAGAGTAATACAGTAGTAATTGTGCCTCGCATTATAAATAGTAGTAATACAGTAGTAATTGTGCCTCGCATTATAAGTAGTAGTAATATAGTAGTAATTGTGCCTCGCATTATAAGTATATGTAAATAATAGCATCCCTCAACATTATTAATAACATTATAAATAGTAGGAAGGTAGTAGTAGCATGCATGCACACACACACACACACACACATAAGTTGTGTCTGCAACATTTCATAGGCTTTTTGTTGTTGTTGTTGTTGCAAATACTCAATATATATTGTGGCAGTATTTACAATGCCAAAAACGTTCTTTCCATTTGGTGACAAGTGTAGCAAATTACTTGCTTTGTGTATTTTGACTATGTGGATAATGCATGTTTTAGGATCGTTGGGTGGTGTTGGTAAAACTTATTTGGGCAATTTTGAATTGCCCTTAAGAGTCTTAAGAACAAGGTTAGGATTTCTGGAAATGCATCTAAGTAATTTTAGAAAATACATACTTTTGTTCTTGTACAAAGTTTGCTATTAATAATACACAGGATATCAGAGTTACAGAATTTTATATGTGCAACAAATCAAAGATTTCATTCATATCTGCTGACATCATCAGACCTGTCACCGAAACCAGCAAGGCAGACAACGGGGATTTTCCATGCATATCCAAAGATATCTATCAGGCCACATTTTCTTTTAGGTACATCCCCATACCTTGGAATCAGCATTGTTAATCTACATCTGCATTCTCAGTGCAGCTGTGTTGTGCACTCTCGTTACAAAAGAGTCAAATGATGCCACCTGAAGTAGCATATTTTTGCAGCCATTACTGATGAACACAGACCTCACTAGTCAAGCAGACCAAGCTAGTCAATAAACTTGCGTGTGTCTCTGTACAGCCACTTTTGTGGTGGCATGACTGCCTCATTCAGGTGCCCACAGTCGTGTCCACACTTGCAAGACTGGATGAACATGACTGCTTTGTGTATTCGCCCTGCTCCTGGGCATTGGAAGGGCACAGTGATGGTGCGGGTATGCCACGGCATGCAACAACGCCCATCAATACACACCCCACAGTGGTTTGGCTGGTAGGTGCGAATACTATGGCAGCCTGCATGAGACAAGTGGATAGGTTCCAAAGTCTTGAGAGTTCGCGTACACTTCTTTCCTTTCTGTAGCAGAAGAGAAACGAGTACACCAGAAGCAGGAAGCAAAAAAATGAAAGAAAAGAGAAAAGACGTGTATGAATTAGATGTATAGTGTTAAAAGATACCAGTGAACTATCAAGTTTAATTCAGCTTCACTTGACCTACCTAACCAAAACTGGAACAGAAAATAGAATAGGACTTTCCAAACAACTGATCAAGTTATTAGTAGGGGCATTAGAGAAAAATGAAAAATTAAAAGCCACTAGGCTGTCAGCCACTGGCCGTAGTAATGGGATGTACCTTGGGAGGAATAGCCAGTGAACTGCAGGTTCGAATGTTGCATAGGCGGGTCTCTCTTTCCAGCTTGCACTGAGCATTGTCATTGGTTATTCGGGATGATAAGCCCATTCCACAGGTGCTTGAGCATGGTGACCAATCAGTGTTTTGGACCACACACTGCTTCTGAGAACGGCTCCAGTCTGAAACAGTGAAAAGAAAAAAACATTCTAAATTATACGTACCACATGCAGTGATATTTATGACATTGATTTGATGTAAGAAACTGAAAGCTTTAATTAATCCTAGAGTATCCTTTTGCATATCAGAAGATGAGGTGCCTGACTTTAAAAAACCTTTTTTACGAGACAGAGACTGCACAAATTCTTAACAAAACCTTTTTAACCATAGTTGTATAAACCATGATCTCATGTCAGAACAAAGTGTTTACTGAATAAAAGCAAAATGAATGAACAGAGAGCTTTGCCAAGTGAGCACACCTGGGGTCATATTTAATCATTTAACTAGATGTCAGACAGCTGGGTTTGGATGGGTTCCTGCTTGCCCTCATCATTTTATGTATGAATACAATTATAAAAAGCAAAAGCTGTTTTATGCTCTTTTAACACCCTTCCTTCCTTTGGGCTTCATATCTGTGACCAAAAGTGTAAGTCAAATAGTTCACTTTTTCTCATGTAGCACTCCTCTGTACATCAACCAGGGAGCCATTTAAGATTCCGACCAATCTCTTACCTGGCAGGTGTTTCTGCGCAAACATCCATCCTTGAGTCAGGTCCCACAGCTCGTTACCCAGCAGGTTCTCACCCTTCTCTGTCCGGCCTTTAGCTCGCTGCTTTTTCCATCTTTGCTCCGGTGGCCCTATGGCCCCCGTGTGGCAGTCCAGGCTGAAGCAGCACTGGCCAGGCACCCGCACCAGTCGGGGGTAGGGGCATGCAGCCGACGCCAGAGGCAGACTCGTGGTGCAGAGGGGTGTGCAGCCCACAGCACCGTCGATGCATGTGCAGTGGTGCTTGCAGCCTACGTGGAAGCCCTCACTGTTCTGGTACACCTTTCCGTTGTACTCACAGCTGCGCCCCTCACGTTTGGCTAGTGAGAAAAAGATTGAGCAAGAGGCATAATAGCTTTGTCATATGAACAATGAAATAAAAAGTTTAAGACTAAGAAGAAGTTAGATCTTAGCAAGTAAGCACATCTTGAATGTAGGCAACATATATTTCTCTGTCCTAAATTCATTATAAGTATTCAAACAACTTGTAGACGTGTTTACTAATTTTAGTAATCTTGTCGAGCAGAACTGCATTAATTATAAGAATTACAAGAATGCTTGCAGATACATTTGACGTGCTGAATCTGTGAAAGAAATCAATAAGTAGAAGTGTTCAGACAGCAATCGTATATTATGTAATAGATTATTTGACTCAGGATGCTGTGTCGTGAGTCAACTATACAATTGCATATTATACGAGCGCTGTCTGGGCACCTCTACTTAAGCAGAACTGTACTGAAAAAAGGCTTGAAGCAAGTGAAATAATTTGCCAGTCCAATAAGATCATTTCCCTTGGCAAAGCATAAAACAAGTGAAATATCTGAAAAAAGATGTAATCTTTACAAATAAAAATATACAAAGAATATATATATAATTTCAAAATTAGAAATATTATCCATATTGCTTACATTCAAGATGTATTTACTTGTTAAGAGATTTTTTTTTTTTTTTTTTGCAGGACAAATAGGAATGTCCGACCATATCAGAAAATAGGAATTGTGGAACTAGCAGTAGAATTGTAGAATTGAGCTGTTTTCAAGACAATCTAAAATGTCACTGCTACAGTCACTTCTGTGTACTTCTAACCAAAAGGAAAAGCCTCATTTTTACTGTACACTTTTACTGTATTAAGTCTGAAGGTTGTTCAGTCCTCGCATGTGTCATTAGTTATTCTGTATCACAGTGTCCACGAGAGCCACGTGTAAAACGTAAACGTCTCATGTGGTCGTGAGTTCATATATGTTGGTAATATATAAAACATTACATTGTCACAGCATGAAGTGGAGAGGTCGATATATATACAACATATATTTTGCATCATTATGTTTAATAGACCAACTCTGAGGCTTGTAACATTTTCATATATGCCCTTCGCACACTTACAACTTCTTTTGGCACATACAGATCACTACATACATATGTTTATAATATAATCTTCCACATTAAGGAGCTATTATACATTTAATACATTAAAATATACATGCCCATTGCATACCGGATATTTGATTTTTAAGTATTGTGTATGGCATATATTCTTCTTTTTCTTTTTCAAAACTTTGATATTTGGGTGGTGTCCTTTAATGTGATTCAGTTGGAGATTGGGAATTGTAATGGGAGCGTTTTGTGTCTCAGCAGTCCTAGTGTGAGTTGCTCCATGGTGTCTTGTAAAACAGTCTGACTCCTCACAGAATATCAACAACACTGTTCCAGCTGTCCATCTCTTTCAGGCTAGTGAGGAAAAGTAGCTATTTACGACCTGACACCATCAAAACACCAAAAGAGGTCTTGAGGGAACAACAAACATATTCTCATAATAACAAACATAGTTGTTGTTTTGCACGCAATAAAAACAGGTCTCTTTCTTTCTCTCTCACATGCATATACACACTGGTGTTGTAGGCGATCTCAGATGGGGCTGGAGTGTGACCATGGTACCACCAAACAAACAACAGAACTCCGTGACAATTCCAGGTATTCCAAAATGTTTCAGAATCTTCCCAAGGTTCTGATTACAGCAGTTGGCTTCATCCCTCCCCCAACAACAAGCAAACATGACTTCAGTCACAGCCTCAACATTGCACTGGCACCACACAAAGCGAGCCACCAGCATATGCTGAGAGGCTAATGAAAGGTCAAAGGTCAGGGGAAACCTGGTTGGGGATAACGCGAGGTAGGGTGAGAGAGAGAGAGAGAGAAATACTATCCATTCTGTGATCAAAAAGTATTTATACATAGCATAGACTGGCATCCCCAACGTGCGTAGAATGCTGTTCCATTTCTGTCCGTCTCTGGTGGGACTTGACAAAAAAAGACCATCACCACCATCCAAACAGATTTCTATGGACTAATAGATTCATCCATTTCCCTCGTACATGTTATTTTGCAGACCTCTGATTGGTTTTTGAAGGATTAGGAAATGTTGTTACTTATTGCACAACGCTACCATATAGTAATAACATTATTGTTAAGTATTTTGTTGGTAGCTGTGTGTGTTTGTGCATCTGAGAGAAAGCAGTGAGTATGTAGATAAAAATATGACACAAGATCATTTGTTCCAGTATAACACGCTCCACCATGGCAGATAAAAATAACACACCACTAAATAAAGGGCACACTTCCTAGATACGATAACTCATTACCCACCAGCCAAAACTGCCTACTGTTTGCATGCATGCATACAAACTTACAAACTTCTGCTTCACAAACCTCGACATATGCCTGTTCCAAATGTCACATCGTTGCCATAGTTACATTCCAATCCTTTATGGAGGTCACAGGGCTTGTGGGTATTGCAGTCCTGGTTCAATTGGGCGGCACACACCTTGCAACAATAACAGCCATCTGACACCAAGCTCACACCTGCAGGGCATACTGGATGAGCCACAGGGCATTCACACACAGCTGGGCAATGGGCATGAACCTAGGGGCACAAATAGAGGGGTTGAGGGAGAAAAAGAAATGAGGTAAATGACTACCAACAGCTTATGACAGTAAGAAACATTTAAATCTTTGTGCTCCAGATCACATTTCACACCTGAATCAAATTTTGTGTAATGCTGATTAATTGGCTGTGGTGTTTTGGCAGCTCAGAACAGATTTAAAAAGAAACAAACATTTGAAATGGTACGGGATGCACAGAGCACAGGACTGGAAACCCCGTATAGCATATAAGTCAGTGTTGGCTAATCTTATTACCAAGAAACTGACCCACCTGACTAGGGCAATAATTGCCATCAATCAAGAAATTAGATAATTTGTACTGATGGTTGCATTCTGTGTAACAAATGCTTAGAACCGGCCAGGTATGTTGTGAATTTTGTCAGTCTAGTTTAGATATGACAACAATCAGAGCTAGCAGGATTCGAATTAAGCCTCTATTTCCCTTATGTCATGTGAATTATTTCGCAGAAGTAACACAAGAAAATAAATCGTGTATTACAGACCGTACTGGCACATCCTAACATAACTGCCCCATGACTGAAGCAGCACTGCGATTTCTGCTAAAGTGCAACGACTGGGAAATACCCGACACAAGCTATTAAAATACACGAAGCGGTAGCTTTTATTTACATACTTAAAGTCAAGGGCACTTACCAAACATACTAACACCACTGTCAAAACAGCAAAATATATCCATTTCTCCATTGCTAGATGAAATGTTCCGAAGCAGATGACAGCAAAATCCAAATATTAAATGGCACGTAATAACCCGTCAATAGGGTTTATGGGTTTTAGAAATAGTTTAAAATAAATTTGACATAGATAAACTAAAATAACAAAAACGAGGTAGCGCACACATAAAAAAGAAATCGACACACTAACACATAGACGCAAACAAACTCTAATATCTACTTGTATTCCTTTCAATTCGTCAGTTCAAATCTCAGGTCAGCCGCTACCGCTCAGGTTGTATTTATGCTACCCTCGTGCGGCTCTGGGAAGCTCCGCCCATCTTCATATGTCCTGCCAATTATCTATGGGCATCATGCCAAGGCATTCCGAAGGGGCGGGGTGCGACGCTCTGGAACAGTAAGGGGCGTGATCAGGCATGAATGCGGTCATTCATAAAATCAGAATTACTCGACGTTTCGCGCAGACCCCGGAGAGCTCTGTTTATTATTCCAGTGTAAATTAAAATATTGCCACCGGTTTTAAGTTCAGGTACATTCCTACCAGCCACTCACGGCAGTGAACCCTAGATAAATATACTTAGGTGATCTTATTTGCTGACGTTTCAATATTTCGGCTGGCCTACTGGCAGAAAGGTGGATTATGTCCTTCGAAGGGTTTCAATGTAGCAAATTTAGCGGCAAGTAAAAAAAGAGAGGTCTAGGGCGAGCCAGACCCGGTATTCTACAATTGAATTTCATTTTTTTAGCAGGAATATGAAGTCCACCCTGGTTGTGACGGCAGAGTAAAAAGAGCTGAAGATTATGATAGTTGTTTTAGATATCCAACATTGAATCAAGGCAGACATGTTATAGCTTAAAGAGGAAAATGGTGCGTGATTAGGTTTTCTCATTAGGAATGAGAAAATGAACGAGAGTTTGGAATTGCAAAGGAGAACAGCGGCAAAGGGGCATAATAAGATGGGAGAGAACCCTGATAAGAGCTAAATATGAAAAATATGATAGGCCAAAATGTAGGTATATTCTTAAAAAATGACTCAATATTTCTTGTGTTTATTACTGACAGAATAGCAAGGGGACGACAGAAGAAAACATATGAAAACCAGTTATTATTATAATGAAACCAGTCAACGAGAAGAATATTAGAATACATAAACTGCCATACAAATTTCCTGAGTGCGAGCAGAGGATGTGAGAACCCATTAAACATAAAAAAAAAAAATCAATCACAAATTTGAGTGCGTCATTTAAAATTTGTCGGCCACCATTTGCTGGTCTATTCCTACATAAAATACGCTAATATACCACTAAGAAGATCAATACAGGTATTGTAAAGAATTATATCACTTTACAATTACAAGAAACATGCACTCAACTCCAGACAACTAGGGAAAAAGAACTGTGGAAAGTAGCCCTACAGGAAAAGAATAAATAAAGTGCTGAATTACACTAATTTTAACACATATTTTAACACATATTTTGTCTAGTAAAGTTTAAAAGTTTGTTTCCTTTTTCAAAAACACATTTTATTCAACATCAGACGAAAGAGTTCTTTTTCAGAAGTTTAATAAATGTGGTCTGCTGACTTGGGAAATTTCACTTAAGACCTCAAAAGGTTTTTGCCAGGTCTTAAAGAACACCTTTTAACACTTGCCACAGATTTTCACTGGATTTAAATCAGAGATTGTAACGTTTCCGACTGCCGATGGGCGTGGAGCAGGATGCTAGACTCTCTCGATGAAGTGAAACATTTATTAATAGAAGACACGAACAACAATAACAGTGGCACTCATACACAATATTATCGAAAGACATGACTTATATACTTAACCAAACACAGACCACAGTAACATTTAACAATGACTACATACGCGTTTTACATATAGCAGCAGACTAACAATGATCAAGACAGTACACACACTAGCCGAGATTTAAACAGACAAAAAACCACAAGCCATTAAACCCCGTGCAGGTGCTTACAATTACAAAGGGCGTGGTTACAAATAAGGTGTTCCCCTTGCACGCGGCATCCCTCATTGTTAGCTCAGAAACAATGACTCCCAAACTTTTAAAAAATCCACATATTATTCAAGGAATAACCAAAATAAGACTGCCAATGTATAACGTTGAGGAGGCAGAGCAGGATGCGGGGACGAGTTGAGTAATATGGCTATGAGGCCGTCCTCTGCGCCACTCAGAACCTAACCATTAAATCACACACGACCCTGAGTTCACCTGCTAATCTGTTACGATCGCTTTTGACATCGCTAAATCATTCTGACGACTCTGTGTCCCACGAATTCATGGAGGCTATCCCCGAGTCCCCGAGCATGCGCTCTGATCACTCTAGCACGGCGCTCGGAGGTGGCTATCACATTTTTGTAGATGGCTCATGTTTTAAACCGTCTGATTCTAAGTTTTCCTGTGGTTATTCTGTCTGCTCTCTGCCCAAACTCATTTGGGAGTCTTACTCTCTACCTTACAGGTCTGCTCAAGCGGCTGAACTGATGGCATTGACTAGGGCCTGTCATCTATCCCGGGATCAGGTTGTCACTATCTTACTGATTCCCGTTATGCGTTTGGAGCTGCTCATGACTTCGGTAAGATTTGGCACTCCAGTGGGTTCCGCACCTCGGACGGTAAGCCCATTTCTAATTCAGGACTAGTGTCTGCACTTTTGTCTGCATGTACACTACTAGCTTGGCTGGCTGTCGTAAAGGTCAGGGGTCAGGACATGGCTTCTGGATCTGACAAGACCACTGGCAACGCCTTGGTGGACGAGGTTGCACATTGGGCAGCTGTTAATGCCCCCTCACGCCCATACGCTGTATCATCGCCATGTGAAGCTGTCTGCATGTTTTCTCATTGCTTGGTGCAAACTGATATTGATCTGTGTTTCTTACAAACTCAGGGTACATGAAAGGACTGCTCTCACTGGGCTGATCAAGGATGTAGGCCTGATAAAGATGGTCCGATCCGTGACCCGGAGGGGTATATCGCCCTTCCGAAATCTGTTTTGCCATTTCTTGTGTGTCATTTTCACGGTATTTCACATGTCGCTCAAACATTCAAAAACAGTTTTGTATACCAGAAACACATAAAACCCCTCCTAGATAGCTGTTTAACCTGTGCTAGAAGCAACCAGGGTAAAACACAAGCCAAACATGATGCTTTGCCGCCTCCTGAATAGCCCTTTCAGTGTCTACAGATAGACTTTATGCACATGCCACCTTGTGGTCAGTTAGAAGTATGTTAGCGATTGTAGAGGTTTTACATGTGGACTGAGGCGCTTCCTTGTTCTAAGGAAAGACGCCTGCACTGTGGCTAAAATCCTAGCCATGGAGATAATACCGAGGTATGGTGTGCCTCGGGTAATACATTCAGATCAGAGACCCTGTTTCATTTCTAAGGTAACTCAGAAACTATGCACCTACCTAACTATTGACGAAGTTTCACATCCCTTATCCTCGGTCATCTAGCATTGTTGAGAGAATGAATCGTACCTTGAAAGAGGGGTTAACAAAGGCTATGATGGAAACAGGAAAGAAGTGGATAGATCTACTGCCAGCAGTTTTATGTGAGATCAGAATGACGCCCAGTGCCACCACCAGATTGTCACCATTTGAGGTAATTTTTGGTAGACCATTTATCACCCAATGGGTCAGAGGTAACCCAGGTTTTTCCCATTCAGGTGACATGGATGTGATCCTGGCAGACTACACCCAAATGTTGATTGAGAAATTGAACAGTGTGCATGGTAATGTCTTTTGTGCGCTCCCTCTTCCCACAGGCACGCCTACTCGTCCATTTATTCCAGGTGACACCGTTTTGGTCTAATTGAACCCTCGGAAAGTTGAAGCTGTGTACGGACCCCCAACAACTATGATTGCAGTGACCTGAACCACTGTGCTAACGTCGGGATCAGCACAGTGGATACACACCAGCTGGGTGAAGTCACCAGTAGCTGACGTGTCTGCCAAGCCTAATGCACCTTAACACATTCACACATAATACAAGATTTGATATACGATTTCATACTGAGGGACTGCCCCCCCGGCTGCACCACACACCAAGGAAGTACTCTGGCCCTGTTGATGTCAATACACTTTAGCATTGGTATTATAACTGATAGATATCCTATCTACCTAGTAACATCCTTTTGCAGACTCTTTGGTCTTTCCTCTCCTTGTTTCCTGATGAGTGCATTGCAAAACCTTATTGTAGGAAAAAAGGGCCCCATTTGTGTGATAATATAGCCATTATTTTCAGTCTTGACAGGTACAAAAGGGGGGGATAGTGGGCTTTCAGAATCATCAACAACAATGTAATGGTAATTTAGCTTGTGTGGTCTCCCTGGTAGCATCAGGAGAGATGGAGCCAGGAAAGGACTGTCTGGTATGTCAAGCATTCCATACACCCTGGGTACTGGTCCCAGTAGAAGATGATACTGCAACAGCACTTAATCTTAACTCATCAAACTGTCAAATCACTATGGGAGTAGGGTTTATGCTAAATGTATCTAAGGCAGTAGCTGCCAGTGGTAATCTCCCTGCCTGGGGCTCGAATGGTAGTTCATGGCCAGACCACAGGATAGACTGCAACACTGGCATTAGTAAACGGTATTACCACAAAGTATTCCCTGTGACAGGTACCACCTGTCTATGTTCTGCAGGCTTACCTGATGGTCCATTGTTAGGCCACATGCCCTGTAAAAATGAGGTGTGGGTATTGGGTGTGGGACTGGGAAGGTGCACAATAAATAACATAACAGGCACACTGTCTCCTTGCCCTGTGATCCTGGGCACTGGAGCATCTGCAGGTTTCATGTGGGTATGCGGTAAGATGGCATATTCCAGCCTACCCACTTTGATAGTTAATAATACATGTCATCAATTTCCTTGGAAAGGCTGTTGTACCCTGGCATTAACTATCCCATCTCTGGTCATATATACACATTTGCAGCTGACATCTGGCAGGACTAAAAGGTCTGTAATTCCTGGCACCCATAATGGGTATGATGGGGATGTACTGGCCAACCCATGGACTAACCCTGGTGTGAACGTGGGTTGGAATTTGTTCCTGGGAGGAGGAATTACTGCAGCCCTTAACAAAATTAATGGTTTGGCATGGCAGGTACTTAATTTAGCCAATAGGACCGAAAACGCCCTGGCGTTGTTCAATGATGAGGTAGATAAGATCCATACCGCTGTCTTTCAGAACTGCCTAGCCCTAGGTCTCCTCTTGGCAAAAGAGGGAGGTGTCTACAAGGTCATTAATGAAATGTGATCCTGATTATTGTGTTGATTCTTGTTTGTGGCTCCTGTTTATGGTCACTGCTGTCTTCTTTCATAACTCGCATCTCTACCTCTGTGATTAATCTTGCTAATGTTGCCTTGGTACCTGCATATGAGAGGTCTATATACCGATATGTGATTCCTTTGAAATCAAAGGGGGGGCGGGGGGAGTGTTAGACACTGGAGCCTTTCTGTCTTTAGGCACCCAACACTGTTTGCCCAAGGTCATCTGCTCCCTCTTCTTGTCTCCTTTACCTCTCTCTCTCTCTCTCTCTCTCTCTCTCTCTCTCTCTCTCTCTCTCTCTCTCTCTCTCTCTCTCTCTCTCTCTCCGTGCAGTGGCTCATGGCTGGCACAGGAACAGCTTGTAGCTTGTTCATGCACAGAAAATCTAACCTTGCTTCTTTCCTTTCTACGTAGACCCTTAGAACATGCCTCGCTTTTCCCTGTCATCCTGTCATTAGATAGTAGATATAAGACATATATATTCTGTACTTTCCTCAATAAAAAGGAACTCTCTTGATCCACTGCCCTGGTGTCAGTGTCTCTTGACTTCCTTGGATTGATCTGGCTACAGAGGATGGAGGGAAAGAGGGCAACTTGGAGAAGATCGAATGTGAAGTACTGGTCACTTTGTACCAGTTTCTAACAATTGGGGTTAAACATCGACAACATCCACGACTAGACAAGACACAGAACAAGGATCAAGTGAGAAACATGAGAGGGTGTGACCACACACACACAAAGACTCGGGGGGGGGGGGGGGGGGGGCATATCGTGACACGATGATCTGTCCCACTTTTCACAATACCTAATGAGACTCCAGGTAGTCAATAATTAAACATATAAATCCAGCACTGGGCTGTAGAAAGCCTTTATTATTAATGAATATTGAAAATGCAGTGATTATGAGTAGCTGCATCATGGAATGTACGAGGGTCGCTCCGCTACAATCTGGAGTCTGGGTGTGCTCCTCTTTAGTATGGTCTGTGGACGTTTGCCCTTTAAGAAGGATGGGGACGTTGTTGAGGCGCACCTGCACTTCAAGCATAGACCATCCAGAGGTGAAAACATAGAAGCAGCTTCAAGGCATCTAGAAAGTTTAAATCTCATAATGATCAGATGGATGTTGCTGTTCAGTTCTTTCATTTAGAAACGGTGAATAAGCCATTAGAACAGCCAGATCAGATAATGAAGCTGCCGCCATCTGATAAGGTTGTGTCTGGAAAAGGAGTCTGAAAATTGGTCTGACCTTGAGGAAATTCTCACGCATGAGTGGTTTTAGAGGAACTTCAGAACTAAGTCAGGTTAGGCAGGTAGTATCGAAGAGATTTAAACAAAAGTGGGCACAAGACTAGATGATGGCCACTGGTGCAAAATCACATAGTCTGGAGCACTGATTCACAGTAAAGAACTGATAGCTGACACAATAGTAAACTACCAGTAAAAGGTGAAGCCACAAGAAGTAGCCAATTTGTCATGTTGGTATTCCCAAATCTGATATGCCAATACATTGAGGACTCTTTGCATAGCTCTTCACTGCTAAACTTTTTTCAAAGAATGTGGCCAAAATTATCCAAAGTATTTTTTAGTATTTTAATTTTTAGATAATATTTTTGTCCATTGTGGATGTGCTTGTGAAGTTGTTTCTTATGGACAAGAAAATTATTGATCAGGTGGACTGTACTAGATCATAATTGAGTGCTGTAAGTGATGTATGCTTATATGTAGAATGAAATTAACCATCAATAGAAAATGTAAGTTAGGAAAAATGGATTGTTTTCAATTATGTTTTCGTGCTTCTCTATTTATTCTGATTTATAAAAGGCTTTTTTTTAATTCTGTAGATTCCCATAAAGTCTTTTGAGGACAGTGGATGTAAGGAGTGAAGGCATTTTGACAGTAATACAAAAGCTGTCAACTGCTCACCTGATTCTCAAAAGATAGCCTAGTTTGCAGTAAATTGAATGGTCAACTGCAGAATTACATCAAAGGAGAGGAAAGGTGAGGTCATATGTGCACCTGTTCAAAACTGCAGCACTCATAGGCTACAGAAAGGGCAAACCAAATCCATAGATTTGTCCTTTTGGGTCACTGAGGCACCCCAGCAGGCTTCTAGATCGCATCAGAAGGATGAGCAGCTTGAGTGTTTAGGTCACTGAGGATTCTGCCTTTCAGAAATAAAAAATAAACTTTTACTTTGTGCAATTTGTTTCATGTCTTGATCTTCCTTTAGAACAAACACTTACATCATAGTGTTGACAGAACGTATGCTATGTCTTACGGGCCAGGCAAAAATCAATCGCTCACGGATAAATAACGGGGATTTATTGTAGTAACAGGTAGTGGAAACGGTCACAAAAAATGGAGTAACTCGAATGTAGGGTAAACAGTCTGTGTCAAAAAACCATGAACCCATCCAATAATCCAGGCATCAGAATCCAAAAGGGGCTGGCAAAAATCAGAAACGGGAAACACCAAGTCAAGGTTCAGTACACAGAAAAACAATCCAAAAGAACACTTGGTATGCATAGGACTCTAGAGGCAATATATTGCAGTGTCCTAATATTTGAGACAGGCTTAAATAATCAAGTACACAGGGGAGTTCAATATTCTGGTGATGATGATCTGACGTGAAGTTCATGATTGGTGGAGTCCTAGCTTGGGTGACGAACAGCCTGCTGGGTGTTGCGTGATGAGGAATCGGGCAATATGACACTATGGTGACACATTGTTCAGGGAGGTATGTAATTTAACAGTGTCAATGTCAGATAAGGGTCTCGACTTTGAAAACTTTAAACAGAAGCAAAGTTGCACTTAAATACAATTTTGGATATTTTATTATGATTAAAATATTTTACAGCATAATGATATTTATATTGCATTTTTCAAAACAGTGTATACAAAGTACAGAAAGAATGTTTAAGCTTAAAAATGGAGTAAGATTAAAAATAGAGAAAATATAAGGCTAGTTAAACAGAGGAGCTGTACAATGTAAGATACAATTATAAAGTATAAAATATCAACCACCTTGTAAATTTTAGATTGCTAATGAACATGCATCTGACTCAGATGTCTGCTTCCTGTAAATTCACATTAATTACCTTAACAGTGTCAACAACTGCAAAATCCAATAAGACTATAATCTGCTATATGAATTAAGTAATATATTTGGCATCATAATGTTGATGTGAGTTCCTCAACAAATTTCAAACAGGTTTTGTGTAATTCAGAATATCAAATCTAAGAGCGATATGTTCAAAATGTAAGAAATGATGGATTATTGTGGTTCAACGTGCATCTTAAAGCTTTAGTATATGCAAAAGCTATCTATATAGGTTACAAGTGGTTGATACAATTAAGTGTAAAATGTCTTATTTTTAATCTTCATTTATTCCATTTCATTGTACAGCTCCTCTGTTTAACTGCAAGATAAATATCATTATATTATGCTGTATTAATCATAAAATATTTGAAATTGTATTTAAGTACTTCAATTTAACATTTTTAAGTTAAGAAAGTGACACTGTTATTACATTAAATATTACCTAACGCCTTATTTTGTTTCTAGTAGATCACCTGAACAATGTGTCACCTAAGACAGTTAGCACAGTCCATTTGCAAAAACATTTAACCAAAATAATTAGATTTATTCAAACATTGTCATCACATAGTTGAACTACATTAAAAATACACACATAAAACTTTTTTTCTCCATAATCTCCTAAATGATGGGTACACTAACAGAAGTCGACACATTAAGCAAACTTGCGGGTGTATAGGTTTGCGCACGTGCAACAGACATAGCTTCAACTAATCTCGCATGAAAGACGATATAATTTATCTACAGTAACTTGTGTCCAAAATAGGGTGTCTTTAGTTAGCTAGCTAGCGTTAGTTAGCTATCGTAATGCGTGATACGGCGGAAAGAACACACGAGTAATTTCTTACATTGTCTATATTACATCTTATACATTATATTAATATACAAGTTATATTTAACGTATAAAACTATAAATTCAAACATTTCAGGAGTCCGATATTGCAAATGTTAAGAAAATGTCTCAGCATTTATTCACAGTCAGTTATTTTCGGCTATACCTCCAAAAGGTCCGATTGATTCAGTGCTAGGCATTTTATGCCATATTAACACTGAGGCAGATTCATAGGTACTTACTGATGCCCAACTCCGTGTACGGGGGGGGGGGGGGAGAGAGAGAGAGAGAGAGAGAGAGAGAAGGGTTACATGACCCAAGAAATCATGGCCAACAAACCTTGCTTCTCTTCCTGCTCTGTGCTTCCCATATGAAAGTACAGAACTCCCAGTGTGTGTGTGTGTGTGTGTGTGTGTGTGTGTGTATATATATGAGAGAGCGAGCGAGAGAGAAGCAGAAGCAATTGGCCTGTACAACTGATGAAGGACCTTTGTATAAAACGTTGTTTCTCTGTATACTTTGTGTACTTTACTACAAATGCAACTAGCTAACCTAACTAGATACTATGAATTAAAAACGGTTTGATGACGAGCAGTGGACAAGAGGCACATTACCTAACCTACATGACATGCCCAATAGATCTTCGCTCTTTAAGATGTAGGGTTAAAACTAATTATGTTCACCCTGTCAGTTTTTTTCCTTCTAATGCCGTGCTAATTTAATATTTAACCCTAGTGCTATAATCCATTAGTATTACTGGTACTCTGCCTCGCTAATGTCATGTAATGTTAGCTATCTTATCTTACACCGTCAAATAAAGTCCATCAGGAAAAAGGAAATCTGCTTCTGTTCATTGACAACTGCTTCCTACAGTCTGATATGAAGAAACAACGTAATTTACCACATTACGAACGTAGGGGCTCGGATCTATTTCACCTACACTATCGGTAATCCGATGAATAAAACACAGAGTGTAGTTTTCTTATTTGGCGTTGAGGCTGCACAGGCCGCGCGTAAACGCGCGTGGCTGTGACATCACAGCCTCGTCACTCTGCCACCTGGTGATGTACTTGTGTTTATGCTACGAGTGCGTTTGATAATTAGCTATTTGAAATCTTAACAAATACAACAAACCCAAGGTATATTGTCTACCAAGTATTTCCCTCAACTCTATTAAAGGTTCTGTGTTGAGTCTTTGGACATAAACAGAAGGAAGGTAATCTATAATTGATATTTTGGAAACAATGTACTATACTGACAGACAGATTTTACAGATTTGTTTTGTTGTTGCTTATTTAACTCTGTCAAATTAATTTATATAAAGAGAAAACAAAAACAGCTGTATAAGCAACTTGTTTCAGCGTAGAGCACAGGCAAAGTGTGTAGCTCCAAAGTCAGAATCTCCAAAATGCTCCAAAATGTCACTCCTAGTGTCCTACTCGAAGTGAATGGTGATCATTTAGAGCACATGTATTCTTATTTGTATTGTATTTTTATTTTTATTTGGTTTCTTCTTTCTTTCACATTAGGTCTCCCTTGGTTACATTTGCATAACCCTCACCTCTCAGACTGAGAGTGGGCAAGAGCTGATGCATCCACAACTGGGATGTGACAGTTGAACGCTTTTCTATGATGGTAAGATTCATACCCTTGAAGGCTCTACCCACCATGTTAGAGACCGTGGACGTGCTCTTTCGCCATATATTTAGGCAGTTTGGGCTAACTGAGGACATCGTGTCAGGCAAGCGGGTTCAGTTCACTTCGTTGGTGTGGCATGAGCTATTAGGGAAGCTGAACATCACTGTTAGCCTGATATCTGGTTATCACCCCAAGGCTAACGGACAGGTGGAGAGAGTCAACCAGGAGCTGGGTAAGTTTCTGCATCTATACTGTCTGTGGCATCCCAAGACGTGGAGTACATACCTCTCCTGCATGGAATATGCGCAAAACTCTCTTCGCCACGCTGGGATGAAACTTACTCCTTTCGAATGTGTTTTAGGTCACCAACCTCTGTTTCATCTCTGGAACCCTCTACGTCCAATCAAGTCAGCGTGGTGTCGGTGTAGCGAGCAGGTATGGGAGGAGATTCACCGGTGGTTATGTTCGGCCATTGCATCTTACAGGAGAAAGGCCGATCGGAGGCATGGAGAAATCCCTCCATACAAACCTGGAGAGAAAGTATGGGTGACTATGGAGGATGGCCAGGCAGGACCTACAAGCAAGCGAAGAGCCAGGTATGAGGGTCTGTACTCAGTGGTCGAATGTATTCATGAGGTAACCTACTGGATAGGTTTGTCAGAGAACAGCCGTGCGTCAAGAGCTTTCCACATTTCGTCCCTGAAGCCTGTGGTGGAGGGTCCCCTCATGGAAGAGGAGAATCCTTTGGGGGCTGCCTCCACCACTGGAGGTAGAAGGGGGACCTGCCTACAGAGTACGTGCTTTGCTTGATTCGCGGAAGAGGGGCTCGCAGCTGCAATTCCTCGTGGACTGGGAGGGGTATGGCCCGGGGGAGCGTTGTGGGATACTGGCCTCCCAGGTATTGCACCTGACCTCACCGCCGCTAAAGCCAGCTCCTCGTCGGCTGGGAGTAAACATGATACACATCATGAGAGTAAACATTAGACACATTATATATTAGAATATTTACTTCTATAGGCATATCAAAGATTATTAAATATAAAAACATTAAAATATGCTTCATTTATCTAAAAATAAACCTTTGTGACCTAAGATAACATATTTTAAATGTGAATTCAGAGCAAACTCAACACACACAAGAAAAACATATCCAATCAATGACACAGAAAATCTGAGCTTAATATACAAAAAAGCCCACACATGTTTAACAGTGTATTTGGCATTACTGAGTTTCCAAGCAAAGTTAGGTCTGTGGGCTCTAATCAAAGCCATTTTTTTTAACAGCATAATACAATATTTACCACCCTATACAATCTTTACCTTTCTAATTACTGTAGTCTAAACCAATCATTGTCAACTTTTGACCACTCAGCTTATATCTGCTGATGACGTGAGGGCGGGACATTCCTGTAAGGGGGATCACATCAGCCTAAAAGGTGGTCTTAGACTTGAACTTGGGCTTCATGACTTCGTAGCGTTAGTTAAACCCACATTTTTGTATCCCTCCTTGTATTGAACCACTGCTTTTCTTTGTTCCCATACGCTGCTTCCTTGTATTCCCCTGTACTGTTTAGAACATGTGACTTCTGGCATGACTTTGTTCCAATATACTGACTTTTGGTTAGCAATTCTGCCTTGTCAGCTGAGTAAACAGTCATGTGGCTGTCAGTGACGTGTCTCTGGTTTTACACCCACTAGGTTTGTGCACTTGTGTGTCTATTGTCGTTGTGCTTGTGTGTATACCTGTACGTTTTTACATGGTTCCATATATAAAGACTGTTGTCGGTTACTTTTGTGTGTGTTACTGCTTCTGCAATGCCACCTACATGTGAGCCTCCCTTTTAAAAGTAGCATAATACACAATTTTAAAGTTGTTTGCAAAATAGTAGTTTAGTAAGTTCAAATATTTCAGTCACAAATGATCTTCCTCAGTTAATTTTTCTAGTTATATATTTGTCACATGACATCACACAGTCAACCACAGTGTACGTCATGCAATCACCTAATGTATACATTAATCCAATTCATAATACAACATATCTATCTTGCACACAATACCAGATAAAAAGTGACAGATTCAAAGTGTGCTGCCCAAAAAACAAGTTTAAGCCAATTCTACAAGACTCATCTCCTCCAAATGTCCATAAAAATACAGTTTGCATAATCAATACCTCCATGAACACATAATCCCTGTAGTTATCTATGATCAACTAACTTAAAAAAACAAGCAGGTTGAAGTTCATCATTAAGTCCTTTAGGCTGAATGCGCTCTGAATAAATCCATTTGGCCTCATATTGTAACAACCATTTTTTATAACATGTTGATAGATGTCAGATAGAATGAAGAGGGTTCATTTCACTTTCAGATGATCTGCACAGTATGTTATTGTTACATCCATTTTATTGTTAATTTTTTTTTCTAAACATAGACTACTGAATTAATCATCAAAATAACTGATAGATCATAATTATATTTGTAATATCATTAGTCATATAGCATTAGTTGTATATCTTTGTAATGGCATACTTTTCAGAAGCCTTTTGCTACTGTTGTTATGGTGTAGTTCATTATTATATTAGCAGAATCAGCCAAATTAATCATCCTGGTACATTTTCACATACAAGAAATTTGTTGTGGTGAGAGGACGCAGTGTTGTGTTGAGCAGGACAGGAGCGTGAACACTTCCATATATTTAATAGCAATGCGATGGACATCATATGTTTTCTTCAGTATTTTATGTTTTGTTGCACAGAACACAAATTGAGATCTGTTGTCCATATGAATGGACATTTAACAGCCAATCAAACAGCAAGTTAGTCCCTCA
Organism: Electrophorus electricus; assembly: GCF_041902795.1. Lineage (NCBI taxonomy): Eukaryota > Metazoa > Chordata > Actinopteri > Gymnotiformes > Gymnotidae > Electrophorus > Electrophorus electricus. Next base: position 10,294,782 of record NC_137514.1, on the reverse strand, counting down.
CGTTTCATCTGAAAAGAAAAATCAGCACACTGAAGCAGGGCATGGCAGTGCTCTAGGCAAACAGGCAGAGGACGGACTCATCTGAGCTCTTCACTTTCCTCATCCTGTTATGACTTTCTTACATTTTTAAGTTATGGATTGTGAAATTAAAATGTTCAACAGCAATAACAACATGACAACACTGTACATAGGATTTTCTAAATCTTATTGTCCATCACAGGGGACAGTGAGTCTTGGTGTATATTGTTCATGTCATCCTGAACAGCAGATGCATCTTGCTCATTCCACTCTGGGACACCAGACCTCACTGCTTAGCCTTTCAGAGGTATAGTGGGCTTAGGGATGCCCAGGCAGGTCTGAAGGATGTCCTGAAGGATTTATCCAGTGGCACACTCTCTCCCCTTAACATGATACTATGAAATCACCTGATGTATTTGGGCTTTTTTGACGATCTCTGTGAGGGTAATGAAACCCTGATTGTTAGGCGCAGGACTTTTGACATCCATCCTGTGTATAATTATATTCAGGCTAGTTTTTTCAGTGCTGATGCTAAAATTTTATTTTGCAATCTCAGAAAAGGTAAGCTTGACTAGTGTTCATGTGGCTGGAGATGTAGAGTGCTAGACTCTCAATAGGAGGTGAGTTTAACAATTAATGAAACATTATTACTGTACAGTAAAAATTGTACTTAAAAAAGTCTCCATAAAAAGTAAATATATTGATATATTTTAATTTTTCTACTTCTTTTTATCCCAGGATATGTCAGGGATGAGGAGATGCCCCTGATAGGCTGATGCAGTGCAAGATGAAGAAGGATCAAGGCAGGAAAATATCTTTTTTTTTTTTCTTTTTTTTTTAAGATGATGCTTGTGCTTGCCTGCCAAAGAAAGAAGACATCCAGCGGCATCATACTTCTTAAATTGTGATGTCTACTTGGGAATATCCTATCACAAACCATGCTGAACCATGTCTACTTCAAACAATACATTCCCCAGAAAAGGCTGAAGTAACAACCACAATGACTAAGGTCTACGCTGAACTAAACACTGTGAAGGGTTTAAACATGCATCAGTTCATGAAATAGAAGCCCTTGTAGGTTTACATATGGTAATGGGAGTACCTTGGGATAATCTGAAATGCCTTGTCCTGAGACAGATGTTTCACCCTAGTCTACATTAATTGTGACAAGATGTTTTCTAAAGTCAGGCCTCTGTAAGACAGTATACAAAAACAGCCTTTCACTCTCCATGGAAGAGGAGCTCAGCATTGATAAACAAATTGTAGTATTCAAAAGGAAACTTTCCTGCCTTCAGTACCTCAGAGGAAAGCCAGAGCCATGGGGCAGCAAATTGTAATAAGTGGCCTGCATGATTTTCTTATATATCAATGTGGTACCACAGAGCTCTCTGACAGGGATGAGGTGATTGTTGGCCATGGAGTAACAGTGGTAACCTATTTGTGTCAATGTCTATGCACCCCAAGCCAAAAGATTTTCTCTGATAACTTAAGATCTGCTGAAGGTGTTGGTCATTGTGGATGTAACGTGTTGATGTTTCCTGGTAATGCTACATGTTTTCGTTATTGTTAACTGTGTTTGTTTAATGTCAACTGTTTCATGTTCGTATTAACGTTTGTAATGCTTGTGAGTACCGTTATCGTTCCGTGTTTGTCAATAAACACGTCCCAGGCCCAGTCGCTGGAGTCTGTGCGTCCTGTACCCTCGTCCTGCGGCACTAATTAATCCTTAGCGTTGTGAACACAATTGGTTTGCACTAGACATGACGCCTCTATCTGTAAATTCAGTCTTTTTTTCTTCACATGTTCCTAAAACTTTCACACCTTACACCCATGAAACAAAGGAACAGATAGGATTGGGTTACAAAGGGCATTTATATAAACATTTCTTGTTCAAAGATTAGATCCCCCGGAAAATAAACCTAAAAATAAACATCTTGTGGAATATTCATAAAATTAATTTAACTGGCTAATGGAACCTTATTATGAATGATACCACTCTGCTATCAAAGTTAATATATAAAAATGTCTTTCCTGTGGCCAAGCCAGTTCTGATAATAATATTGTTTGCCCCACTGTAAAGGGAATGATGGATGTTAAATCGTTTTTTGGATTTCTTTTTTTAGCATCTGTAAACTATGTGAAATACATATAACACATGACCAGAAAGCAGAAGTAGACACTTGCTAGATCATTTTCAGTTGAATGGCTGATCTGCATTTTTAGTTATATCAAGTGGAAAAGCCCAGCCATTGCATATCTGAGAAAATGGCCTCTAATGTACAGTAAATGTATGAAAAGGTCAAACAGTGCAGTATGAGTTGGCAGAGGTAGTTAATGTGAAGTTTGACTGAAGTTATTACATATTCATGTGCCCATGTGAACATATTAAATAACAGATGATGCATCACCTATATTTGATGGTAATGGACTCCCCAAATGTAGCATCAGATGCTTTCAATACAGTCCTCGGCAAATGATGACCCTGTGTTAATACTAGTACTATAGTTTTGGGTATTATATATGGCCTTTGAATGATGAACCTCGGTGATGGAGATTTCTATGACAAGGTTAATATTTTTCTCTAACACAGCTGTTTCTATGTTAGATTAACAGCTAGGTGATATTGACATTGATTAATGAAATATGCTTTTACAATAATACATTTTAGTTTCGTTATGCTGCCATATTGAAACATTTCAGCCAATGTTTTGTTGAGCTAAGATTTTCAGAGTACAGCAAGTACGGTTCCTACAGGCTTAAATCACTGTTTCACCTTTACAAACTACACTATATATGACAAAAAGCTGTCAAGGGAAAAACGATATCCAACTGTGTTCCACGGTCTATATCCAAGTACAGCTGTAATATCGCAGTAATAATATATTTACATTTATAGCTGACACTTTTGAGAACTCAGAAAAACACAAAAGATGTGTGTAACTTTTTTGAATGTTACTTGGTGTGTCTACCAAAACGTTCCCCATTTTCTCTAATACACTATAGCAGATTTATTTCCACCATTAGTGATTTTTACGCTTCTGTCAGTTTACTTTTACTTTTACTGGACTCCGAAGCTCTAAAAACACGCTCGATTTTCTAGCCTGAGGTTTCCTTCCGTCGACAAAACGTTGGATCTGTTTTAAGACAGTAATCGCGCAGGCGCTCTAACAGACTGATCTGAAAAGCATCATGACTTCTGTATTTTGACATTAAATCTTACCAGTACATGACTGTGTAAAAGAAGGCTAACACAAATTACGTTAGATATCAGATATACATCTTAAAAGGTCGTGTTCTGAGGATTTTTCAGCTTTCTTCCAACAACAAAATGACAGGTGTGATCTTTCTTCTTTTGAGTTGGTCATTGCTTGTCTCAATGTCCAGATGCAGAGGTAAGCGAACTTATTCACCGGCCTTTCGGTCAAAATAACGACATATCAACACATATAGTTTACCCGTGTTAAAATTTTCTCATTTTGGAAGTATTTCTATTTTTTTCAGTTTTCTTTTTATTTTAAGCGCTAACTACTTTTACAGACCAGCAGGTAGTGCTACACACCGTCAAGAGCCAGGCTTTTTCGCTTTTCTGTGACACAGATCAGCATGTGCAAAATGTAACGTACACTTGGACCAAGGATAACTGCACTATAAAAGTAACACCACGTATAAAATTTCAAGGAAATGTGATTTGGTTTTTAAGCACAGAATTATCAGACAGTGGGAATTACAGATGTAGAAGGTAAGATAATTATAGACTAACACAATTAGTAAAGCAAAACTTCTCAAGATATTAAGATAGTGCTGTATGCTCCTGATGTGACTCTGAATTGACTGTTGACAGTAATAGTTTATCTGTTTTCAACAGCACATACTCCTCAGAGATCGTGGAAAATGCAATGTGTCTCTCTGTTGAAAGTGGACTTTGTCCGAGACCCAACCAGTTTTCCGTGGCATGGCAAGGATCCAACGTCAATTTTTCCTGTACTGAAAACCGCATTCCGACTATGGGCCAAGAACTGCAAGTGCAGTGGTGGAAGGTAAGGCATTATCAGCCGCTGAAGACAATTTAAATGTTAGGCATTAAAGAATATGACTGGATATCACATGTGTTTTTGTGTCATATTAACAGCAATGGTTCTAGACTGCTTTGGTTGGGAGGGTGTGAAACCCAGTAAAACATCATGGGTGGGCATGTCTTTAGTCATATTTCGGAAGCCATAACTATATGGAGGGTTTGGTACATCATGCATCTGCCGTGGATGACGGTAGAAATACACCAAGAGCTATGAATCTTCTTCAAAAAGAAAAACAACAACCAGCATTAATCAGTGAAAGATGTTTAGAGTTAATAAAACTGAAAACTTGTTCATAAACTCTTAGGGGATTGTGTTAGCATATAATTACATAAAAGTTTTTTTAAAGACTAACATAAAAAGTTAGACCATCAGCTGCCTCAAGACGAGAACTGTTAAGCTAATTTAGTGAGATATTACTGCTAGCAATGTGGCTACATGACTTGTGCATTTAAACCACATAAAGGCTTAAAGGGCTTGCAGCTGGTAAATAATGACAGCAGAGTTAATGATACTGACGTAAATCAAAATATGAGATAAAGAATTAAAAATGTGTCTTCAAATGCCTACACAGAAAACTTAAACGTGCTGTCATGCCAAACGTGGCCTTTCTGGCTGCGGCGAAAACGATGCATAATAAGTTTTCTTTCTTATCGGTTTATTAAACCGGTTTATTAAACTGTACAAAAAATATAAAATGCACAAAAAAAAATAATGATAAGATATATTAAAAGGCAGAGCTAACGGGAGATTAACTGCCACCGGCTAAAGGCTAACTGATAATAAAACAAGTTTATAAGGTAAGCAGCAAAATATTAAAAGCAAATTTAGTTAGAAATGTGAAAGAAATATCAAGCAATAAATCACCAAAATTAAACTAACGTTACCGTGTGGATGTTAATTTGAACTCAAACCTGTTTCAATTGTTCTAATTACTAACTGCCTCTTGCATCAACAGTTACAACTTGTCTGCTTTGCTGAGCTCCACGATGCATCTGGAAGTTTTGTATGACTCAAAACAGCCAGTCAAAAATAAATGTAAACGATTTAAGGAAAACTAGCCTTTGCTTGCTTTGTGTTTTGGGGAAAGGGGGTAGGGGGGTAGAGAGAAAATCTGGGAAGGCAATGGCCATCCCCAGCGCTCCTCAGCTGTTAATACAGCTGTCGCCAGACGGTGGAAAGGATCCCGACTGGGCTTTAGTACATAGGCTAGTGGTTAAAAAAGGGATATGCTAATTTCCATTTAAAATGTTTAGGACTGCAAACCTACAGGCATGCAAGGCCGTGAAATTAGCTTTTATAACATGCCTATGAGTGGTATGGGGAACTACACCTGTTTAGTCATCTTCAAATATGAAGGGAAAACCTACAATGCCTCTTACACTACTGAGCTCATCATGCTAAAGGATGGTGAGTACATGTGTTTTATTTATTTATTTAGCTAATTTATTGTGTTCCAGAATCTAATCTAATACATTAAACAAGAACTTCTGCACTTTAAAATTTTTACATTTCACAAGTCATGTAATTTGGCATTAGTCTATTTTGTGGTGCATCATGTGAAATCACAAGGACACATAGGTCATTTGATCAATAAATCTTGGTCTCAGTCCACATTCAAATAGAAATTTACATGACAAGCAAAATGGAAGGAATTAGACAAATTGTGGGAGGTTTCACAGCGTGTACGTAATGATTTGACTACAGCTGTTTTCTGTAGCCATTTTTGTGTTGTCTTCATTATCCATGAAGATAAAGAATTTCATTTTGGTTTTAAATCTTAGGATTGAAATACATATTTGTATGTATTGAAATACATATTTGAAATACATATTTGAAATACATTGAAATACATATTTGTATTTCAAGGACACATTAAAGGAACGATGTAACAAATGTCATTTGAAGGCTATAAGTTGTGAGTGTGAGCCTAGTGTTAAAATTACACATATACATTTTCACTTTTTTTTTAGAGGCTGAGAAAAAGCCTAAAGTAATATTCCCTCGTGACAAAACTGTGCATGTCAAGCCAGGTAAATCCTCGCTGCATACTCACAAAGAAAATGCCTGCAAACATTGATTTATGTTCCAGCATCGATTTGTTCTGTCTTCTTTTTTAGGTGAGAGAATGAAATTGGATTGTACTGTATTCATCGGTGAAAGAGAAGAAGAAACCTTAGAAACAACAGTGTATTGGACTATAAACAATTCCTATACCCAGAAATATCCACAGCTTCATGAGAACATGACTTTGTGAGCAGTTTCTTTATACATAGACATTCAATTGTAAGACGATTTTACAGAAAGATTTTTTAGCATAAGTAACACACATCACTGTGCATCAGTCTTTATCTAACACATTTATCAAGACAGTAAACATTAATTTGCATGTAAAGCAATATATTATATATTGATAAATGTAATACAATAAAATGATATGCTTTCCAAAATGATATTGATATCCTTTTCAGCTTTTCCGTTATCTTAAAAATGATTAGTGTTGAAGCAAAAGAAAAAAAAAAAGTTTTTTTTCAATCGACAGTGAGGTGAGAGAAAACAATAATGTATACGGCCATTCCACACTGCTCATTTCTGAAGTTCTTCCAGAGTTCTTCGGTATGCCTTTTAAGTGCACTGTCATGAATCCCAACGGAATGGATGCGGGTGTGCTCCATCTTAAGCAAGGTACAAACTACATAATAGCAAAAAACTCATACTCAGTGGAAGAAAGAATCTACGTTATTTAGTAGTCCTAGGACCTTTGAGCCACAGGACTTGAAACATTACATACCTGACAATGTCATTCAATTGCTTCTATAAAGAAATGTTTGGCATGCCAGACATATTTTTCTGTATTCACTTTCTCATTCCGTAGATGATTATAATATCATCCAGACAATTATGATGATTAGTTTCATAGTAGGAGTTGCTGTTATGGCCACTGGGCTGTTCATGTACTTTAAAGTGGATATAATCTTAGCCTGTCGTGATCTGGGTGGTAAAGGCAAAGGTAAGGGAATTACAATCCTCACTGACAAAGTAAACACAGTGTGCACACAAATATAAATGTTTTATATATGTGTAATAAATGCAAAAGCTTTCAGCAAGTTCATGCGTTTTCCACTAGTACTGATATTGTACACTTAATATACTGTGGTAACTTTTTTAGACTAATGAAATCTAAGATAATTTTTGTTTTTTCTTGGAAAAACAAAAAACAAAAACAGGACACTGATTGTGTTACTCTTTTATAGCTGCCAGTCAGGACAGGAAGTTATACAACGCATATGTGTCCTGTTATCCTGGCACTGGCCCTGGTTGCTCTGCAGCAGAGGACCTGGCCCTGAGGCTCATGTCTGAGGTGCTGGAACAGAGACATGGTCTCAGACTCTTCATACATGGCCGCGATAATACAGATGTGGAAGGTACACCACCTCTGTGCTATGAGTTGAATGTATTTGAAGATATATATATATATATATATATATATATATATATATATATATATATATATATATATATATATATATATATATATATATATATATATATGTACACATACACACATATACATATATATATATATATACATACATATGCATACATACACACACAGTACAGCGGGTGAATATATATTCTATGAACTCTGAGCTTAAATTCCTTCCATAGATTTTCAATTGGATTCAGGTCAGGTGATTGGCTGGGCCATTCTAGCAGCTTTGTTTTCTTTCTCTGATACCAATTGAGAGTTTCCTTGGCTATGTGTTTGGGATCATTGTCTTGCTGAAATGTCCATCCTCATTTAATCTTCATTATCCTAGTAGATGGCAGAAGATTTTTTATCAAGAATGTCTCTGTACATTTGTCCATTCATCCTTCCTTCAATTATATGGAGCATGCCAGTGCCATATGCTGAAAAACAGCCCCACGCCATTATATTCCCACCACCAGACTTTGCCATTGGTATGGTGTTTTTGGGGTGACGGCGTGCCTTTTGACCTCCAAACATGGTGTGTATTATGGCATCGAAAGAGTTCAATTTTGGTTTCATCTGACCAGACTATATTCTCCCAGTATTTCACAGGCTTGTCTAAATGTTGTTGTGCAAACTTTAAACGTGCTTCAACATGCTTTTTCTTCAGCAATGGAGTCTTGTGTGGTGAGTGTGCATACAGGCCATGGAGGTTGAGTGCATTACTTATTGTTTTCTTTGAAACAATTGTACCTGCTGATTCCAGTCTTTCTGTAGCTCTCCAAAGGTGGTCCTTGGGTCTTGGACAACTCTTCTGATAATTCTTTTCACTCCTCTGTCTGAAATCTTGCGGGGAGCACCTGGTTGTGGCCTATTTATGGTGAAATAATGTTCTTTCCACCTCCGGATTATGGCCCCAACTGTACTCACTGGAACCTTCAGTAGTTTAGAAATCTTTCTGTAACCAATGCCCTCAGTATGTTTTGCAGCAATACGTTTGCGAAGGTCTTGAGAGAGCTCACAGGTTTGACCCATCATGAGATGTTTCTTGTGTGGCACCTTGGCAATGAGACACCTTTTTTATAGGCCATCAGTTAAACCACCTGAGATTAATTTGCACTAAGTGGCAGGATTGCTTTCTGATAGATTTCAGCAGGTGTCATGACTTTCCATGGCTTTTTGCACCTCTCTTTCTTAATGTGTTCAATACTTTTCCCCTGTTTCATTTCTCATTATTCCACATAATTTATGGACATCTATGGTTGATTTCTTTGCGTGTGTGGATTGGATGGGTTGTTACTGACATCTGGTGAGAATTTCATGTCAATAGCACCTTTAGAAATATATTTGCTTAGAAAATTGGTGATGTGTTCAATACTTATTTCACCTGCCGTGTGTGTGTGTGTGTGTGTATATATATATAATAATAATAATAATAATAATAATAATATTTTTCCCCCCTTACTGAGTATGGAGAGGTAAGGTGGGATGCAGCAGGTGTGATTGAATCACACTTGTCTTTTTCACTGTTATTTAAAGTTTTGCTTCAATAATTAGTTGTCACTGGCTGTTCTCCTGACATGCATGTCTGGAATCGAGTATAGATGGAGGATATACAGCATAGCTAGTATAATTTTTTATAGTATAGTTAGTAACTTTAGGTAGTATAACTTGCATAAATAATTATATATGGAAAGTAAAGCATTGTGGTTGTGTATTTATTGGCTATTTCTTCGGTGTTATTTTGCCTGCAGTGAATCTTGCCGCCATGACTGACGCCATAAACCAGAGCAGGACGGTGGTGCTCATTCTACACAGAATGAGTCCAGCCAATCTTCAATGCCAGGTCTTGATTCCAGTGAGCCAAGGACAAGACATGCTGAACGCCTCGCAGCGCCAGCACCTCTGCTCTGCCATTGCTCAGTGTACCATTCCAGTCATTCTGGTTGAGGACAACGAGAATACCGATCACTCGCTGCTGCCAGAGTGCTTGCAGGCCGTCAGACAAACGCAAGGGGCGCTGAGGTGGAACCCAACAGTGCAACCTAGTGGCCGCTTCTGGAAGCAGCTGAGATATCGCATGACCTGAGGAGGCCTGCATCTGAAATATAGGCCAGAAATGAAACCACATTAGCTTGTGAAAAGGTTGAAGTACAAAATGGAATCATTTCACACCATGTGATTTAGCCCACACATATGATATGTTCTATTTCCTCTTTCTGTCAAATACAACATGGAACAATTATTTTAAAAGACTTCTGTCTTACAACAATCAACAGCAAAGTTATTAGTGTCTTATCTCGACAGCATTGAGGTAACCACTGCTGTTTCCTTAAAACAGTACATAGGAAGAGAGTGTAACACTGAATTCTTTTTTACTGAAAATATTTGTACATGATTCTGTGCTGTCAGGAAAAAAAGAATAAGATAGAAACTGGATTCACAGAGGATATTGTCTGAGTTTTCTTTATTCTATGTGTGCTTTTTCTTAAATATTTAGTTAAGTATTATAGTTGGCAGCATTTTGGGGGCAGCTTTTTTAAAAAACACAATACTTTGATGAAGTATTTATAAGATGAAGTATTCTGTCATTTGAATTGTTCTTTAAAGGCCTAAAATCTACATTAAATGAAAGAAACATGACAAGAAAAAAAGTGACCAAGGCAAATACAGGTATTAACTAAATAATGTAAAGTCTACATAATGCAGACTTGCTAAGATGAAAGCAGGCACAAATGAAGGCTGTTTGGCTTGGTATGTGAAGATATAAAGGACCTATGCTCGCCACACATTAAAAACACCTAGTGAAGATTAAACAGCAGACAAATCTATCTATCTATCTATCTATCTATCTATCTATCTATCTATCTATCTATCTATCTATCTATCCATCCATCCATCCATCCATCCATCCATCCATCCATCCATCCATCCATCCATCCATCCATCCATCCATCCATCCATCCATCCATCCATCTATCTATCTATCTATCTATCTATCTATCTATCTATCTATCTATCTATCTATCTATCTATCTATCTATCTATCTATCTATCTATCCACAGTGACATGCGACAGTCTATTTATTTCCTTCCGCCTGTAGTGTGCAGAACCCGACAGGTAGCTCACCAAATCTTGCCCCTGTTCACCCAATAGGGGCGCCCCAACTTCTAGAGCGTTTAGGGAGCAGGGGCGGGGCTACATACAATGGGCTGATGTAGTGTTAGCTGGCTGGGGCTAGCTTGGACCTTCTTCGATGATGCACCGGAAAAACGGTATGTCCCATTTATAACTGCTTAGTATTATCGATGCCTATGCGGCAAATATACTTCAGTACTAAAGGATAATGTTCATTACAATTCAGTAACATTAGCTAACAGTTTTATTTTTTTCAAAGCGGACCCTCCTCTAAAACTGTCCTCTTCGGTCCGCTAGCAGGCAAGCTAAAAACAAACTTAATTTTTGAAAACACGGGACGTTGTCCTTGCTAGTTCTAGTCAGTATAGCTAGCTTATACATTTATTGTTTTTTGATATATTGTGGGAAATCAATGTTTTAACATTTACGAGGATTTCGCACCGGATTCATTTGCGAAGGACAGTAAAACTCGTAAAATAGCTAGTTAGGTAGCTAGCTAGCTAGCATTTTTCTGAGTTTAATCTTAAATGCGGGTGCATTTCTGGTAGTCCATTTGTTCGACTTAGTATAAGCATTATAAATAATTCCGCAGTTTTATTTCAGTTATAAATGATTTTGGACAGATAACTAGCTGGCATTTCCAAGATATTCCAAGCGGGCTAGCTAGCTATCGCGATAATACGAGAAAGGGTCATGTAGTACAGGGAATGTGCTTTGTGGCACTGTGCTACACAGCCCTTTTGGTTTTCACTGCTACGATGCGCAAACCTCGCTAAAGTGATTGTCATCTGATTGACGCGATAAGTGGAGTTTGCCTAGGTAGTGCATTCTACATTTACAGGCAGATGTGTGCCGTGTCAGTTCTCTGAGTTTCCAGCTCATCACGTGTACACGGGTGCTTCTCGTATATCCTAAGAATACCCTGGAATTTATGCGCTAATACGTTTTTAATGACGCAGATGAAAAGTTATTTCTTTTTAACACTATGTAACTTTCCAGTAATAACGCAATTTAACGCAAACATCATATTTTATGATTGTATTACTGTTGCTGCTCTATTAATTTGCACTGTTAAACTGAAACTTTTGCAGAATTGACCGTTTGCACTTGACAGGTTGCCCTGCTGGGTAAAACTGGTGTCCGTATTCCACAATCACCTCCTGCTTCATAGCCTACGATGGTTGATCCTCATCCACCATGTTTTCAAAGGTGTTAAGGCCAGAAGACTAGGCTACTTTTCAGGTTCCATAAATATACACTGACGGCTGAGATACTGGTAGTAGCTTGTGTGGACTATATTACATTTTCTCTTATTGAAGATTGTAATTGGTTTGCTGTGGCATATTGTTATGCCTTTCAGCTTGACACCTGCTCAGAAGGGCAGCTTCCATTGTGACATGGCAGCGATAGCTAGAAAGCTAGTATCAGATAGTAAAGCACAGCTTGTTTTGCAGAGTGATTTAAAAAAAATTTTTTTTTTAATGCTTCAGTTGTAGTTTTGCTTTCCTGTCAGTCTTTGTAATGCTAAAATCCAGAATTGCACTAATCTGCATATAGGTTTATTGTTATTATAACCGCAAGACAAATGACAAGAATGATGCAAAAAGATGACTAAATTAAATTAATACATTGTGGTGTGTGGTGACCGCTTCATTCAGTTAGCTTGTGTAGTGTCGGGTTTAGGTATGCCATTAATTTGTGTCTGGTCCATAAGTGTTTGGGTCTCTAAAAGCCTTTCCTCAATCCTTTGAAACTGCTGTCCTGAGTGGCTCTGCAGAAACATTTTTTTTTAATTTCCGGATGTTTCTGCCTTGTTCTCTACCCTGACTTGCCAACGCAATTCCACAAGAACTGTGAAGACAGATTGCATACTGAAGCACCGACTGTGCGTCTGTCTGCATCCCACTGGGTTTCCATACTTGCCTAGTCAGCTGTGAGGCCACCCTTCCCTTTTCAGACGTGACCATGGCCCAGTGAAAGGTTTGAGGTGAGGCCCCAGCATACAATGGGACATGCTGGCTGGGGATGGTGTCTGGGCCTGGCCCAACAGCTGGCCCCCATCCCTTGAGGGACCATCTCTTCATTCTCAGCCAGCCTGTGAGGTCCTCACCCTGGGCCCTGGAGCATGGCATTCCCCTTCTGTTGCTCCACAGATCCATCCTGCGTCACAGACCCGGCCTGTGCCTCACAATCCATCATCATTATTTAGTTGGAGTAGAAGGGATGGAATTCAAGGGACAACACTTTTGCTGAAATAGAAGATAATCTGTAATAGGCTACAATGTGAAATTGGCTGTTCTGGTACTGTGTAATAGGGTAATCTGGGTGTTAGTGGGCCAGTAGGGTCTGTTAATAAGAATTGGATTAAAAAGAAATTGAACAATATGGGCAGTCCTAGTTTTTCAAGTGTGTATATGAAGGATTTGCTTCCTATTCTTGACCATATTAATGTATAAAGAATGTGAACAAAGTCTTAAAAATAATGTTGAGTGCGCTAAAGTTTAGGGATTTTGTTTAGTGAATCAAATTATTTCAGTTTTGATTAAACTTGTGCTGTCACCCATTCTGATCCACAATGGAACCTTGTAGCCTAATAGACATTCTAAGTTGTGGTCTTTTTTTAATATTTAATGCTTATCTTAATCTGATATATCAATATTTTCTTCAGTACTTACACTGTTGAGTGAATGTTGATCTTAGTATTAGGTCTGTATTTCATTTATTTCTGTTTAACTATTCATAACTATTCCTATCTCATGCACATCACATATGACATTGTAATATGGGGAAACTGGCATTTCTGTAGTTATCTTGTGCAAAAGCTATTATAATACAATGGATTTGGCATTAAAATCCTGATTAAAAAAAACAAAACAGATTACCTATTTTAATTATCTGAATTTTATGATAATCTGCATTACTGGAATAGCTGTGCCTATTGATCTTTGTTAATGCAGAAATGTTTCTGAACACTCATTATAACCCATCATCACCACATAGCCCAGAGTCTCAGCTTTATAGTGCTTAGAGGCCATGTTGAGTCTGTGAATTACATTGGCTATGCTACTTTATTTCACCTTTCTTGCTGCATGTGCATATTAGATTTCTAGTGGCATGCTCCACATGCTCATATGAAACGCCTCACCTACAGTTTGTAAGCTTTATTCTAGTTAATGTCCAGAAATGTGGGTATGTGTCAAGATGGCTGCTGTTTTATTTCAGAAGTTGGTGTTAATAACCTTACCCTATGCAGCAGTAGTCTCCTAAGCAACCAGTCTGATGGCACGGTGCACCTACAGCTGCCTTAAACATGCCCTGGAGGAGCGCGTGTGGTGTGGCAGCAGGCTCGTGCCTGAAGGCTGTGTAAACGGCAGGGCCAGGGCAGAGGCCGGACATAAGGCCTCCTTCTGCTGCTCCTTTGATTCAAGCAGAGCTGTTGAGTAAATGGGCTTTGGAAGTTTATCCCTCCCAGTGTTTGCTGCGGCCATCTCAGCTGGCCTTTGTAAGGGTCAGTGTAGGCCACCGCCCCTGCCCCATTTATCCTTCATCTTTGACTTGAGTTTTTTGGGTTAATTTGGCCATGATATATTTGCTAGCAGCAGCTTAAGTGGAAAAATCATGGTATTACAGCACAAACGTAGAAGAGTTTTGCAGTCATAGTCTATAGGTGTCCTGTACAGTGCAATTAGGATACACTTTCTGTTTTAAGGGGGAGTTGTGATTCTAAGCAGTATGCTTTTTCAGAGTTATAATGTTAGACATAGGCTATTACTGAATTTTAAAGTCTTTTCATATTCCTGAAATTTGCCAGTTATTAATAATATTATTATTGTTGTTAATAGTTGTGTTCATATGAGTAGCAGGCTCTGAACAGCACCCCCCCCCCCCCCAACCTTACACATCCTTTAATATATGGGCAGCCAGGCAACTTTCTTCTGCAAACACAATCAATAAACAGAGATAGCTACTGCATTTGTGTTCAGAAGAACTAGGCCCTACATCAAACACTGCTCCACATTTGTGTTATATCAGCAAATAGCATGCATGAGCCAAACAGTCAGGACCATTCGATAGCCTCCAGCAGTTGGAGTCACGAAGACACCTGTTTACTTTGGCCCGCAGAGCAGATGGCCGTCAGTTAGCTGACCCTGAGGAGGGAGCCTGCAGCTGAGGATCAATTAGAAAGTCACCACAAGACAAGCTGCTTGCCCAGTACCACCAGCTTCAGTGGTTTCCCCCAGCGCTCGGTGTACACAGGCTCTGGTTGAGGTCCCACTAACAGTAGGGAAGTCTGCTGCTGATGTCACTGACAGCCAGAGCTGTGGTCTCTTTCAGGCTATTTTTGTGCTAGGAAATTAGGCAAAACAGTAAATGGATGTTAAACATGATTTTTTTCCTATTATTTTTCCATCCAAAGTTTGTTTTTAAATTGCTTTGTTCAAATATATTTGAATTACAGCATTTGTTTCTTTAAAAAAAACAAAACATTTCTGGTGGATTACTGCAACTCATTCACAACTAACTGCCATTCTGAGATATCTGGCTAGGTTATATAACTTCTGAGCTGGTGGTGGGGATTATGTGGCCTAAAAAGTTATATATTCAAAGGCTTTTTTTCTGTACAAGACCATTATATCTGTATAACTACATGGCATATTCACATTGATCTAAAATATATATTTTATGGGAATGCATTTTCAGGCCATTAAAATACAATTCATTTTAGGATTTGATTACTTCCAGAGTCTAAAATTGTTGGATGAAGTGAATTCCAAGAATATATACAAATCAACTTATTTTGCAACTTTTTAAAAAATTAATTATTTATAAACACTTTAGTAGAAGGCAAAAACTGTTGTGTTGGCTTCTTTTTGGCTCAGTAATTACTCTGTGGGTTTTGTTTGTTTTAGGCTCATACAGCTATAAAATGCATAACAAGAACCAAGGCTAAGACTTTCTTATTTCAGTAAAGATGTTCATACTATATTGCGATTATGTGTTTTTGAAAAGTCTGACAATAACTCATTTCATATCATGATATTGTTATATAATAGTGTTACACTGCATTTTCTCTGGCTTGCTAAGGCCCTGTTTTATACTGTCTTGTCTGAGCCTGCATAGAGAATCGTATTGACCCACTGGGACTATTGGCTCAGTAAGGCTGGGAAGCCCACAGAAAAGCCCACTCGTATAAGCAGTGCTTGATGTGATGAGTGTGGACCATCAAATACATAGCCTGGGCTTCAGATACAGATTCTGTAAGCAGAACTGTTATTTCCACTTTGGTGCTGGCAAAAGTCTTCCTTGGGATACCCATACATGTCTTCACAGGTCTGCACTTTGGCGGAATAATTTCCCCACATGCAAATGTGTCTTCTCCATACGCAAAGCTTGTGCTATGCATGCACATGCAGCTTGCCGGGCACTAGAGTGGTGTTTCACAAGAGGAAATATGAGAAAGCAGTGCTTGACTCCAGGAACAGCCAGAGAAAGCACACACTGCGTCATCTGGACCTTGAAGCTTCACCATGCTGGCCTCTCTTTTCTCAAAAGGCATTTTGTGGAAGTGTGTCTCAACAATGAAGATATCCTTTTTTCTTAGGACACACTGAGTGACTTATTGTTTGTAGTCGTTCAGACCCCCACACACGCTCTGCCCCCCTCCAACACTTGCATGTGAGCACACACACACACACACACACACACACACACACACACACACAGAGACATTCTCTCTCCCTTATTCTCCCTTTCTTCCAGCTCCCTCTTTCTAAGCAACGCGCAATGCTTTTAACATAATTTGGCCTATTGTTTGGCTATGACCCAGGACCCCCCCTCAAGCCTCCAGTCAAAGAGGGAAGAAAAAAAACAAAGAGGGGTGAGCCACTGCAGTCCCTCAACTAGCCAGGTGTTTCCCACTGACGTCCTGCTCCCTAATGGCAGAGGCCTCGTGCTGCAGCTGCCTGCTAAGGCCTCTTTTGTGTGGGCCCATTGTTGGCCGCACACCCCTTCGCTGATTCATGGGCCGCGCAAGGGGAAGACCTTTTGGAATGACAGCCACTAGCTTATCTGCACCGCTCCCCTGGTCCGTGTGTGTGTGTGTGTGTGTGTGTGTGTGTGTGTGTGTGTGTGTGTGTGTGTGTTTGAGCGCGTGTCTCATTGTGAGCTCCGCGCTCTCTTATTGGTCCGTGGGCAACGACTCGCTAATGGGGGAATGGTAGACATTGTACCTCCATCTGCTGCGACTCTCATTGTCCCAACCGCCTTCTGTGGAAAAAAGATCTATGGTGCACAGTCCCTTCTGCTTCGTGGCTGGGCGTCTGCGGGCCTGTCGCACGGCAAGTGTGGAAGCGTTGCTCCTCTTCTGGTTTTCCTTTTGGAGCAAGTAGAAGTGCAGATACAGGAATCTTTATGTTGTATGAGACAATCTGGTGATGCTGGCTGATGCTGGATTGAGCAAAGTTATTTTTACTTTAACAAGAGCACTTTTGAAGGAACTTTCCTGTGTACTTTTGGGGCTGTCTGTTCTAGCTGGAGGTGAGTGACTGTTTGATTTAACTGTTTGATTTAGTTTCCCTGTCAAGTTACTCATTTGTTGATTTGGTCTGGAAAGTGCATTTATTTTACATTCTTAGGATTTTTCAGTCAAATCTTTTGTAGAATGTGATATGCATTGCAGTGTTTGATCTTATTAATTCACTCTTTGCACAGTATTGTCCCTGCTCCACATTTTCTCTCCAACACTGTATGAGGAGTGTTGTCCTCTGTGTGAGTTGCAGGTGGTGTATTGCACTTTGCATATCCTTTTAAAGACAAGGTCTTCCATTCAATCATGAAAAAAAGTGTTTTACCAAGGTGCAGTTGACATCTGTTGGTTGTTAGAGATGTTTTCTATAGCGACATCATTTTATCGTTATAGATAACTCCTTAATGACGTTTTATTTTCAGCTGTTTTTTCATGTGCACTTAAAAGCATGAATGCAAATACATCCCATGCATTGCTTCCACTTAGTGTACGATGGCCTGGCCTTTGCAAAAACTAGAATTGTTCTTCTTGACTCTTGTGAAATGCTTACAGCACCTACAACCCCTTGGGCTGGTATATATTAAGCCTTGTATGATTCACCATAGAAAATTCTTTTAAAGATAGAAATAGGACTAATCCTAACCCTAGACCTTCAGTTTAATTATGGTTAACTGTAGAAACAGTCAAAAAAGGAAACATTTTTAATAGCTCTGTTTCATTCATGGGTATGATAACTGATGATGATAATGTTGGTGGTTTGGAAGGGGTTAAGAGTACTGCATGAACCTCAGGACGGTACGGTTGGTTGGCGTGGGCGGGGGGCATTAGCAGTCTGCACTGCCGTTACGTTAATGCAGAGGGGGATGTTTGTGCTCCAGGGCTAAGATGAGGTTTCCCTTTATGTCATGTGACCTCGGGCAGTAGAGAATATGCAGCAGTCCGTTCCATTGAGCAGAAGCAGGAGGAGGACACCAGTTGCTCACCCCTCACCCCCCACCCCGGCGGCCTCAGCAGACATCTGTTGCCCTGCTGGCTGCGTCCCTGCGACCTGTGCGCTGGCTCAACCCTCTCTTTTGTCTCAGACAGGAGCTGTGCAGACAGCACAGCCTCCGCCCCACATAATATCTGCCAGGGCCCTTAAGGGACACACACACACACACACACACACACACGTTACCTCAGGGACCTCCACTCTCTACCTCTGGCTTGCTATGTTAGCTTCTCTTCTGCATGGCCACACGCGCACTCCCACACACCCACCCACCCATGCGCGCACTCCCACACACCCACCCACGCGCGCACTCCCACACACCTACCCACCCACGCGTGCACTCCCACACACCCACCCACTCACGCGCGCACACACTCCAGCCACACGACATGTGTTACATATTCATTACCGCTTCTTTAGTGACACGTGTTTGGACCGCAGTGCCTCACTGGCAGAGTTTGAATAATGCCAACAAATGAAATGGAGACAGTGTGTCTCACCTTTCTTTAAGGCTCTGAAAGGGTCGAACCGAGGTGTGGGCTAGGTACTGGTCAGTATAAGTGGACTGACTTAACTATTTAGTCTGTTTTAACCCTTTATCATCTTGGGTGTTTATTGGAACAAAAATGGCAACACAGTATTCCATCAGGAAAGATCAGTCGGTTTTCTATGGGTAGCAGTGTCAACGGGTAAAGTTAAGATGAACATTTTTTTCTAGTTTTGTCATAATTTGATTTTTTTTTTTAAACTCAGAAATCAGGCAAAACATGTTTGCACTAAAATAACCTTAAATTTTCTTTTTCCATTTCATTCCTTAGTAGAATTTAGAGGTGCCAGGACTTAATGTCTAAGTAGTAACAAAATAGGTTCTTCCAGGCTTTGTATTTCTAACACGTAGACACATGTTTTGCAGCAGTGGACTCTCCTGTTCAGGACTATGCGGTTATTATTCCGGGTGTGCTGACAGAGAACTTTCCATTAGTTGTGTCTTTAACATTAGTTTCAGTTCTTACTATTTTGCATAAGCTAACTGAAGGAGAAGGAAGCAGGTGAGCCTAGAGAGAACATTCTTTGATGGTTCAGTTGTCTGTCTGGCTTTTGGTCTGTATCATTTCTTGTTGAGCTGTGTACTTTTTATATTAGGGATCTTAATTTGGATGTAGTTAAGAATATTTTAAAATGTTTGTTTATTTTATATATATATATATATATATAGAATATAGAATTTCCCTACTTGTTGACGTTTCAGTGATCCCTTTTATAAACTGCAGCATATAGGTTATATTTTTTATCACATTTATATTTTATGTTAATAAATATAACTATATCTACAGTTTATGTGTTTAAAAAGTTTTCAGTTGCTTAAACAATGTTTTACCTACTTTCCCATTTGCTGCTAACCTTGTTTGCTTATAATCTGTATGTTGAGGGTAACTATCAGAATAATAGTCTGGCATGCTCTTTTGTTATGGCACGACAAGTCAGACACACTTGAAGCACCCCCCCACCCTCTATGTTCACTTCTTTTGTTGGACTGGACTAAATTATTCCCACTCTGTTGTGGCATTTGGAAGGGACATTCTTCAAGCAGCTGCAGCCTAGCAACTGCTGGATAGTTGCCAGGCAGCCCCCTGTCTGCCTCCTCCCCAGTTAAAACTCAGCTGTCTGTTTGTGTACAACCACTTCCTACTTATCTGTGTAACCCTTTCTGAGCTAGCAACGTCACGTTGTAATCCGTGAATGTGTGGTCGCAGTAAGCTTACCTTGAACATGCTTCTTGGTGCAGCTCCCATCTAGAACAATGTGAAGTTTTGCTTTTCTTGTTATTATGGTGTCATATGAGGAGATGGGTAATGACATACGTCTGTGAACATGATCTGTTCACAGATCTGTATATATATATATATATATCAAATAATCTGTATTCTCTGTAAAGCAGAGCTTTTTATCTCTATATCCTCCTACAAACCCATAGGAAAATGTATCTTAATCCATCTAGGAGATCTAATGTACTTTTTAATTCCACTATGGATCTTCCACATTGAGCTTCAACATTCAGATGCTCCTAACAACTTGCTTATTGAATTGTATTAGATTAGTGTTTGACCTAGTCGCTGCCTGAGTGGTAAATCTTCAGAGTGTTTTGTGTGCCTGACTACCTCACTGCTGTTCTTAGTTGTGATCCATCCAATCTCTTTGTCCCTCTTCCATCCCAGGGTCACATGACCACAGCAGTCTGAGGGACGATTAGCAGACAGGGCAGAGGTCTGCAGGGGTCATCGGCAGCACGGCGCTGAATGTCTGTGACAGCTTCATGGGCCTGAAGGACCATCTGGATGATGGAACAGGCCACATCTTTGACCTGGGACTGGATCTGGACTACCTCCACGTGAAGGCCGTAGATCGGCAGGCTGGTGCTGATGCCGGTCCCAGGATGGACAGGGGTTTGTCGGACGCTGCCGAGGACGCAGCCCCCTGCCCCAGAAAGCCCACACCCTTGCCCCAAGGTGACTCAGAGGAGAGTGCTGGGTCCGATGCTGAGGTGGAGCGCGGATGCAGTCTCGCCCCTAGAGAAGCGCTGAGTGATGGACCTGCCCGAGCCAGCCATCCGCCGCTCTGCAGGTCTCCATGTCTGGATCTGGATTCCCTGGGACCACCTGAGGTAGCGACAGAAAAGCCGGGCCCTGCTGACGCCCTCAAGGAGTACCAGACCAAGGTGGAGTTTGCGCTAAAGCTTGGCTACGCTGAGGACTTGGTCCGACTGGTTCTGAGCAAACTCGGGCCGGATGCGTTGATCAACGACATCCTGGGTGAGCTGGTGAAACTCGGCAGCAAGCCGGAGAGTGATGGCAGCACTCAGACCTCGTCTATTTCCACTTCTTCTTCCCTGGCATCTTCTGGTTCATCGTGTTCTTCAGCATGTAGCTTTTCAGACTCAATTGATTCCCGCCGGTCTGAATCTCCGTCTCTCCTGGATGACAAGGATAACTTACGACCCATAGTGGTGGATGGAAGCAATGTAGCCATGAGGTGAGACTCAGAGTTAAACATTCATGTTCATATTCATTCATTCATATTCATTCATTCATCACATTCATTGTACACCATAACCATTACTCTTTACCTTCACCACAGGCTCAAGATTTCAGTGATTCTGTCCAACATCCAGAGCTTTCAGCTTTTTTGTCTGTTTTATTTTTAAGCTGTTGGTTTCCAATTTCTATAAAGCATCACAAATTATAGATTATTTTGTTGAACTCAACATAAAGAAAATAGGTCACAAGAGCATTACACATGCCTACCAAAACCAGAAAAAAACATAAAGCTAGGTAATGGAGTGTTTTTTAAATGTAGGTTTTAATCAAGTGCAGTATTTATTTTAGGAACAAGCTCTGATTTCTTTTCCACAACTATTGTTCTGGAAATCAGGGCTAGGAAGTATTTGTGGCAATGATGGGTTCTCATCATAATTATGTCGCAAAACAACTTATGTCTCTGCATGTGTCTGATGGGATGGATCATTTGGAGTTGTTTCGACTGTTTTTTGTTGTTTTGTTCATGTGTGCAAGACAGCACAGGACATCTTCAAAGGCAGCAAGAACATTTAGCATGGAGTCGTGTGTGTAATGGTAACTGCCTCTTTCCTTTCAAACCTTCACTGTAGCAGTGAACCGAGAGTAATATCACAGCCAGCACGAGCAGAAAAGAGCAACAGAAAGTAAAAGTGGCACGGTGGCTGCAGAACCTAGTGTGGGATATATGCTCCAAGTCAGCTGTTTTGGCTGAGGGAGTTTTAAACTTCATGTTCATTTCGTAATTGTTCAACTATGCTTGTTCTAAGATGAATAGTAATGATTTAGCCTGACCTTGGAAATATTGATAACATTCCAAAATGATGATTATACCCCAACTCTTGACACCTGTAATTTCAGACAAAATAGGCTCTGTCTTTAGCAAGCTGACTAAAATAACAGTGCTATAAAATGTTATGAATGCTATGAAAGTGTTAATTTGCATTGTGTTGCTTCCACACTCATGGTACCCTGATTTACATATGCAGAGGTCCAGTCAAAGTTGTCTGGTGGAGCCCTGCACTTCTACCCACTCTCATTTCAGGGTGAAGAAAAGGGTTTTTATTGTCTGATATGTGTCAAAAAGAAATATGCTGAAACTGAATTTTTTTTACTTTGCTCAGTCAGCTCTTTTCCATTTCCCTTCCTTAGTTCAGACCTTGTGAACACGAGCTGCTTTATTATGATTCAGCTTGACCTTGACAGGGCAGTTGAGTTAAACTGTCATTCTTCGATCTTAGGTTAGTGCTTTCTCCTGTGCTCTGAACATTTGGCATTCAAAGATTGTCTCATCGCCGGAGGAATCTGTTAATCATGTGGGGACAGACATTGTTAAACCACCGTCCAAAGCATTAAACCTTGTTTGTTTTTTTAAAATAATTTATCAGAGCATCATACTCATAGTAATTAATAGTAATAAACATCAGGATCTGTACAATGGAAATGTCATACACGTGGTGTTCGATTTATTTATTTATTTATTTGTTTGTTTGTTTGTTTGTTTGTTTGTTTGTTTGTTTGTTTATTTATTTATTTATTTATTTTCAGCTTGGTTTATTACACTGCATGTAACTTCTGTTCACAAAAAATGTCCAGTCTGATTACTATGACTATACAATGACTTATGACTTATCACAAGGGTCTTTTATTTCTCTTTGATTGTGCATATTTAGGTATTTAAGTAATATTCATTTATTTTCTTCTAAAAGACTCAAACAGCTTACTTCAGGTTCTCCTATGCACTGCTTTTGCAGGACTTTTCCAGCTGCACTTCATGTCGAGATTTACTTTAGATACCCCGTCACGTCTCAACTGCATCTCAAGTCTTATCTCTCCATCTGCCTCTGTCTCTCATCCTGCAGCCATGGCAACAAGGAGGTGTTCTCCTGCCAGGGCATTCAGCTGGCTGTAGACTGGTTCGTTGAACGTGGCCACAAAGACATCACAGTGTTTGTGCCTGCCTGGAGGAAGGAGCAGTCCCGCCCGGACGCTCTCATCACAGGCAAGCCCAGCCTACCGTGGGGCCTCTCTTGGCCGGCTTGCTCTTTCAGTGGCCAGTGGCGGACTGGCGGCAGCTGAAGATCTTCTATTCACTTTTTACTGATGATTCTTGAACTTTGCACGTACCAGTGTTTTCTATATATTCTACAGTTTATAACGCTCCAGATAATTAATATTTAGGCCAGATTTATGATATTGCTGTAACTGAGGTTTTCAAACAACAGCAGACCAAACCTACTAAAACACTTTGTGTGTACCATGCGTTCTGTCTGTGAACTCGAAACTAGACTAAGATGTTCGCAATCAAGATCAAGTTGTTATAGATTATATAGAAACAAATGGCCCATGCTACATTATTACAACTTTTTAAAGATAGATATGAAGATGTGGTCTTTATTTTATCCCTCTAGATCAGGAGATATTGAGGAGACTTGAGAAGGACAAGATCTTGGTTTTCACACCCTCCCGTCGGGTCCAGGGCCGCAGAGTAGTGTGCTACGATGACAGGTTTATTGTCAAGCTCGCTTACGAATCAGATGGCATCATCGTCTCCAATGACAACTACAGGGACCTGGCTGTGGAGAAACCAGAGTGGAAGAAGTTTATTGACGAACGGCTTCTTATGTACTCGTTTGTTAACGATAAGTGAGTGCCCCCGATGCTGCCGATTTGTTAAGGATATTGCACGCAAGTGGTACTATTCTGACGTATCTAAAAATATTCCGAGTGGAGATGATTTATAGCAAAGGTAGCTAACCTATCTCATTGAAAACCGCTCTATCAGGTTTATGCCCCCTGATGATCCTCTGGGTCGCCATGGCCCCAGTCTGGAGAACTTCCTGAGAAAAAGGCCCATTATCC
Source organism: Electrophorus electricus (assembly GCF_041902795.1). NCBI lineage: Eukaryota > Metazoa > Chordata > Actinopteri > Gymnotiformes > Gymnotidae > Electrophorus > Electrophorus electricus. The sequence continues at coordinate 10,270,630 of NC_137514.1, read as the reverse complement.
CAGAACACAAGAAGCAGCCCTGTCCATACGGTAAAGCCTGTACAGTTCATGTCCTATTCTTATGTTTGCTTGTTCTTAACTCTTTCACCGGTATTTTCATCTGTGATATTCTAAGTATATCAAAATTATATTGAATCTTGCTGTCAGTGTGCCTTGTCACCTACAAACAAATATACTAACAAAACACTTAAGGGAATTCCACTGATCTTTTAAAATTTCAACAATTTGTTCTTTGAGAAGTGGACATGCAGAATGTTTTAAAAGTAAACTGATCTATTAAAATATTTGTGAGAGAAAATAGGGATCATGATGTCTGCAATTCAAAGTCAAGGTGTTTCTAGCCATTCTGCGTAATATTATGTGATTTAATATTATTAATAATATAATATTAATGTGTGGTTTTAAATTATTCGAATACTTTGTTCCTGTTACTGTCATTGTGAACAGCTCTGACGAGGAAAGCTTCTCTAGAATGGTGGATGTTTCATCAAAACAATATGAATTACTTTATTTACTTCTTTGTTAATGAATTGGACAAAAAATGTTGAAGAATTGGTGGGTTTTTTAAACCATACCTTAAGGGAATAAGTCACTCAAATGCCACTCAGGTTAACTCCCTTTTGGGGAGGTTGCATATGCTAACTGGCACCCTCGCTAGCTTTAATTCAAGGCCATTGGCATTCTTGTGTATGGGCTTCTCCTGTAGCAAACGGTGACAAACTCCTATATTATCTCCTTTAGGAAAGAAGTGCACTTACGGGCACAAGTGCAAGTTCTACCACCCAGAGCGTGGCACACAGCCACAGCGCGCAGTGGCCGATGAGCTCAGAGCCAGCGCCAAGACATCTGCAGCCAAAGGCTCAGCCGAATCAGGCCTGGTGAAGAGTCACAGCGTTCCCGGGGGCTCACGCTCAGATAAAGCCGGCGACGGCAAACGTTCGCATCCAAAGAGGCAGTCGGAACCTAGCACACGTGCTCTCTCCTACAGTGACGTGGAGGAAAAGCTGAGCTCCAAAGCCAAAGCGGAGCCGCCTCGGAGTGGCCTGTCATTGCCCCCGGCGCAGGGTGGACCGTCGCCCTCCTGCCACAGTTACCCGCAAGACCCAAGGGAGCACGCTGCATGTCCCTCCAAAAACCACATGATGCCCGCCTTCGCCCAGACTGATTCTTTCCCTACCTGTGAGTCTCCGGACCTCAGCTACTACTCGATGGTCCGCGCCTACTCCGGCCTCGGGCTGTCTGCCCAGCGCAGTCCGGAGCGCCACTTCCCGGCAGACAGCGACCCGCGGATCAGCTCGGTGGCGTCGGACTGCAGCAGTGAAGGCAGTGCCAGCTCCGACTCGTACGGCACGGCGGCCCACGTCGAGCGCTCGTGCATGAGCTCGCCCGAGTCGCTGCTGGATGACGCGCTCAAGTGCCATCATCACCACCACCACCACCACCACCATCCTCCACACCACCATCCTCCACACCACCTAAGCCACCACCACCGCAGGCAATACCCAACACCCCACCACCAGGGCCGCGTTCTCTCCCCGGCCCCTACGTCACACGCTGCCTACCGCCACGGCATGGTCCGCGCGCACGGCTTCCCACAGGATGACCCACTGCCGCCCCCTCCACCGGACAACAACTTTGAGCACCCGCTGCCCTACGTGGCCCCGCTGCCCCAGCACCATATGGTTGGTGTCAGGTCCAGCTGCCCTGGAGACTACCCTCTTGTGCCGCAGGGAAGCGCCCACCCTCAGAGCTCCCCCCTGGGCCGAGGCCTGGTGTCCACGCGCCTGGACAACGTGTCTGACTCCAGGCTGTACGAGCCTTCGCCACTGTTGCCCCGGAAGCCATACCTGGGCCACGATCGAGTGGCCAGCTGGGATCAGTACTGCCGACAACCTCCGCAGCCCTGCTATGAGCCCTTCACCTTCCAGAGCCTTCCAGAAAACCGTGAGCAGGCATGGCGGGCACCGTGGGGCCGGGGCACCCTTCCTCCTCCCAATCTTCCTTCTCCTCACCCGCCACACTCTCCCCACCCACTGCCTCACCCGCACCACGAGCCAGCGGCTCTCAGCCGCTACCAGGAGGTGCGGGAGAAGGTGTTCGTCAACCTGTGCAACATCTTCCCCACTGAGCTCGTGCAGCTGGTCATGGGGCGGTACCCTCATGTGACCGACGCCCAGCAGCTGGCGGCTGCCATCTTGGCCGAGAAGAGCCAGTCAGGTTACTGAGGGCCCTCTCGGTTTATTTTAATTGTAATACATGGATTGTTTTCATCTGACTTGCATATCCTGAGGAATACTGACGCGTCTGCGGTGGGCGCTCCAGGTCGTGTCGAGTTATGCAGTGCTTCTGTTTAGAAGTTCCATAAAAGTTGGAAGGAAACCTGTAATAACACCCACAGCAAAGGCAAACAGTTTCAGCCTTGGATTACCCGTTTACCTGTTCATCTGGCTATGGAACCAGAACAGCTGTAGTAGCAATTTATCTACCTGAGAAGTGAGTGTGTGTACTGATGTGTGTGGATTATTTATTTTTTGTCTGTATATTTCCTGTAAGGTTTTGCTTTATGTTGACAGTTATGTTCAGGAGAGCATGTACTGATTCACAGGGCACTTTTTTTATTGCTGTTTATCAAATTCTAAAATGGTTTGGTAACTTATGGCAATCAAACAAAAGCTGATGGAAGGCCAGATTATGTATAGGCGTCTACTATGATGATGTTAATTATAGCAGACACGAGGCTCAAATACAGATACCTGACAGAAGGAATCCACCAAATCCAGTGTAGGTGTAGGGCAGGACCCTATCTTCTTCCTTCATGGCAATGAAAATCAGTTTGTTGCCCTAGCAATCTTGAAGTTGTTAAAGAAAATGGTAGCTGATTTAACTGCAGAAACTTTATAGTAACTTCCGTTTTCTTCGTCCAAACACATTCCCACATTTCTCTTGCCTTTCATTGTCTTTGTGATACAATGCTTACTCTCACATGAAATTTTATGCTATTTAATTTTTCAGTGTCCCTCATAATCCCCTTCCCCTTAACCAATTTTTATTCAAATCATGAAGGATTGGTTCCTTGGGGACACGCACGAGTTTTTAGCCAAGTGAAGTATTATTTTACTGTGTATTATTTCATTAGTGTAGTTGTGTTAAATTATTATGATTTGCTGTTTCCTACAGGTTTTCTTTAAGCTTTTGCGGTTTTGTTCTGTTACACAGATGTGTATATTCATGTGTGGCTGTGACTGTGTGCTTGTCTGTATGTACGGGAACTTGGGTGGAAATTTGTCTCGTAAATTTTATGGTGTTATAAGATACAATGGCAGAGCCTCCCAAAAGGGGTGTGTTATAAGAAGTAGAATTTTGGGAAACTTGGCCGTGATCCGATTGTAGCCACAGGTGTAGTGTATTCATGATGGGTGCCACCAGCCCTGTCTGTGTACCTTAGTTTTAGTAAGGGACGTCTCTGGCTTCGCATATGGGTGCATGCTACTATCACTACTTGTCATCTTCATCCTAGTCCTCAACAAGCAGTCAAGAGGTGCTCCTGATTGGGTAAAAGCTTTGCGAGGTCATATGCTCCAAAACTTCCTATCCAGGTATCGAGTCTTTTGAAGTCATTTGTATCTGTTCCTGATGTGACCTTGTGGTAGCCAGAGAATACCTGTCCTTGTTGATACAAATTGTATCTTTTTAACTTAAAATCAAAGACATTTATATACATATAATCTATGGAAGAAAATATATTCACACACAAATATGTACAATAAGTAGTACTTGTGTAATTTAAGAGAGATTTTGGCAACATTTTATCATTACTTCAAGGAAAATGTTTGAAATGTTTCTTTTTGTGGGCTAAGCAGAGCATAAAATGCATCTTTTAAAAGGAAGTAGGGTATTACAGTGATTGAGATATTAGCCATTTTATTTATTTTCTTTGAAAGCAAAAATTTATTTATGATCTATACCTTGAATTTAAAATTGGGTTACTGGGGTGTGAACTAATTATTCATAGATAGATATTACTTTTTTTTTTTTTTTTTGGTGAATTTGTACTGTTTGGTACTGTTCTGGGCTGTTTCCCCAAAAACTTTGTAGTGTAAGGATTATATTTATATGGTAAAGTGAATGCTTGCTCTGATGGTTGCTGAACCTTATGAGTGATTATTGTGCTCTGACATGTTTGGGGAAACCCTGCTCTGGCAGTTTGATTTGGCTACAAAAAAGTGATCCCATAGGCCTGTTTAACATACCCATAAGCAATTATGACAGAATGTTATTGGATGCATTTAAGGAGGACTGGGCTCAGTATACAGAAAGGCTACATGAAATTATTTGGGTAAAATGCTGCCTGAAATATATATTTTGTTAGGAGCACCTTTTATTTTGAAAAAGAAGAGCCTTCCCTCTGGCCAGGTGGCACTATGTGCCACCGTTGGCAGTGGTGTGGGTATAGAGTAAATGCCTCTACTTGGCATTGTGCATAAGACACATCTGAATAATCTGAACCATGTTCAGCCTACGAGTTTTTAGGGCCAGCTTTATTGCAGGATGTCCTTAACACCAGTGTATTTGCATAACAGTACTGTTCTTCTGTCTCAGCATGATGCATGTGGCAAACTTAAACATACATTTGGTGCAAATACATGCATGTTGGGGCGCCTTATGTAAACTGGCACTATATATTTTATTTATATATATTTATATATATATATATATATATATATATATATATATATATATTATATATATATTATATATTTATATATATAAATAAAATGTGTGTGTGTGTGTGTGTATTTATATTAAAAATGAGTTGTTTCTCATTGTGATGTCAAAACTTGTTACAATGCTGGTGTCATGCCTTTCTCCCACACGTTTAAGTCTTTCTGCTTAAGTCGAAGCACCAGTGTTGTGGTAACAGTGTACTTAGGCTACTGGAACCCATTACCACGGCACACGTCTTCGCTAGGGACTGTAGATGTGTTGGAACTTCGCAGTAATATTCCTTGATTTATGATTATGTAGGCTTTATGCTTAAGGACCAAAGTAAGCACTAATGTCATGAGTGTTAATTTGAAAGACTGAATGATTTTATTGGTCAAAGCAGAGTTGTTGTTTTTTTCTCCTTAAATCAGATTATTTTGTGGGAGAGAGGGGAAAAATAGTTTTGGATCATGTCAGCAATATGTGTGATCGAGTTAGGGAATTTATTGTTGCTGCATATCATGGAATTTTCAAATGTGTTTTTATTAAAAATCTACAAGGACAACACATTTTACATTTTGAAACATGATATTGTGATTCAGTTGGTGATAGTGATTTAAATTAAAGACAAGTTGATCATAATTTACTGTAGCTAATCACTCATAACTGAATACTGTATAGTCTCATCTATTCCGATACTACTTCCATTTAATGAGAGTTGTCTTAAACTTTAAGCCTCCTGGGGAGACCTTGACTAGGGATAATGCACAATACTAAAAATGATTAGTTCCTGTAATAGTTTGCTCAGTTAAAACTAAGGCCAATACCTTTCTTCCTTAATTGTGCAACATTTAGATAGTCATTCATTCTATCAACTATCATTCTATCATCATTCCAGTATACGTGCGTACGTACTTCGCACACACAGCATTCAAACAAATATTGCGATCGTTTTGTGATCTAGGACCAATCGAGTGTGGTTAAAGCAAAAGCAAGATACACATATTTTATTTTATTTTGAACCAACGTGTAGTTATAGACAAAGCTCCACTGTGTTATTTGTATGTAACAAAGCTATATAAACAAAAAAGAATTGGGGGGGGGGGGGCAAAAACTAAATAACCAGCTGGTTCCAGAAGCAGCCATTGCTTTGCACTGGAGGGCACTCATCACTCCCATGGCAGCAGGCCAATATCCACGCATCAAAACATAACAAATAACCTCTGCTACAAAAAAACAAAAACCTCATGAACCAGAACACAATTAACTTAAAATGAACAATTTTTAAAATTTTTATACCATTGTGGCATTAAGGTAGCAATTCCTCTCACATATAGTGAAGGTAAGCATGCTAATGGTATTTCAAATTCATAAAGCATAAAAACAAAACAAAAACCCCCCCACAATCCACACCTTTTGGAAGCACAGTATTTCTCTTGCTATGGCAATATATCCCATGTTCCTGGACACCTGTGTAACAAAACAAAAAAGGGCTTGTGAATAGCTCCTTAGCATCCTAACCACCAAAACAAGTGCTGGTGACCTTTAACACTCCTGCTTTACGTTCCACCAATGGCCCTTGCTTGCATAAACATTAATAAAGTCACAGCAAAATCCAAAACAAAAATCTAGGGTCCCCCCCCAAAATGCTTGTACAGTGCACTTTTAATCAGGTGGGTTTTGTAGGGGAGTGTTAGAGGAGGGGGAATAAACAGAAAACTGGCCTTCTTGAACCAGATGGGATAAGATACATTAGAAATGTTTTATGGACATAAAGGAGATTAAAGAAAAGTACCTTTATGAATACATACACTCAATGTGTTGCAGTAGCCAGTGATGCAGACCTACGTTTATCTACCTTCCAATCTTTTTTTGTTCACTGCTTAATATTTATGGGACTAAATTAGAAAGAAACATGAAGAGAAAGCATCTTCTGCATGGAAAGCACGACAAAGGTTTTCCCATCCCAAAGCTTTCCTTCCAGAAATCAAGTCTTCCTCAAAGTACCATCTCTTTTGTTGCAGCACTGGGATCGGCACACAAAATACTGGCTTTTTTTTAAATTTTTATATTTCTTTATTATTTTTTATTTTTTAGCAAAACAGTGAAATATAAATAGCCTAACATATTTTCAGAGTAGGAATAAGAGTCTGCTACACCTGAATGTGCTATAGTTTTAAGAAATGCTCTAAACTCACTCCTGTGCTCCTACCAACAAAGGTAAGAGGGTAACAGTTTCTCCAATAATTTTTTTTAAAATTTACTATATATAAAGAAACTAAAGTTCAAACTCTCTTAACACGCAAGGTTCTCCAACAAACAGATTCTCTTGTGTGTACATTCAAATTCTCTTACTTACACACCAACAGAACTGCTTTGGTATGGTATATGTATGTATATATATTTTTTAGATGTGTCGCATCAGGTTACAAAGGGACGACAGCAGCGACAACTAACTGATCGGCCCTAGACATAATACTGCGCTGTCGCTTCAGACTGAGGACTCAAACTACTTTTGCGAACACGCACGCACGTGCGCGCATGCACATCTATGCTTGCACACACAGAGCCTCTGGGTTGAAGGCAGCAGCTCAACTTGGTACCGACAAAAGTGGCCATGCCAATCAATCAGACAGCAAGCCCAGGCCGGTCAGGTCTTCAGGGATGGGAGCACACGTCAAGTGTTTAATGCGGCAGTCGCCATTGTTTACAGTAATGAGGTAGAGAGGCATCCTGAGGCCAGGAAGGATGTTTTCATATGCTCCCCAGTCAGAAAGGCCATAGGTGGTGTTTTAAGCATCCATCTCAAAAGAGCACACTAATTCAGCCACACAGATAGGCAGACAGACCTGCACACGTGTAACACTCACTCTCTTACACAAAACAGCCAGGCGGGTTGTCTGTCTGCCTGTCCGACATCCCTAGGCCTTTGTGAGCTGGTAGGCAGGGAAAACCATCGATATGGAGACTGCACAAGAAACACTGGATGTCTGAGGGCAAGCATCCTACAAAAAAAACTTGTCTAATGCCTTTCGAGTTCAATCAGACAGCCTGTCCCAACTCAGTACACATCACATATCAGAGGGTCTCTAAAAACTCAGCTTAACTCATTTTGTCTCATTATGTAGTAGTATTCAACACTGCCAACAATTTATCAATGCAAGTATGGGTTAATGACTTCTCCGTAACCTTTCTCCAGTTTGAGTCGACAGTACTTAGTTTGAATCGTTTCCATGTAGCTAATGCAGATAATAGCTTCCCTTTGGTGATCCTTAGTTTTGGTTATGCTACTGTTCACAATCGCTCAACCACAGACGAACCTTCAATATTTTCTGGCAGTTGTCTTGATATAGGGGCTCTGTGTTGGTGCTCAGGTGTTAGGGACATTGCCACAGAGAGGGGTTCCTTGTCCTCACTGGGAAGAGTGGGAGAGGCAGTCTCAAAAAAGAATGCCCTCCAAGTCTGGACCTGCTAAGCCACGGAATCAAGGGCAAATTAAAAGCAGGGTGTTAATAAAATGGATGCAGGAAAGTGAAAGAAAGTAGATTTTAAAAAGAAATTCTTTGAGCTTTTTGTAAATAGACATTTTGTAAATAAAGCATACAATTATATAAGCTTTGACAAAGGGGGAAAAAAAAAAAAAAAACTCTAGCCATTTTCATAAAAAAGCACTCCTTTCTGATTCATACCCTTTTAGTTTTTTTTTTTGTTTCATTTACTAAAATTAAATTTCCATTAGTATTCTCCATAAAGATATGATGCATTGCTTTCTCCGAATGTTATGATTCAGGTAGGGCATGAGAGAAGCTTAAAAGAGCTTTGGCAAAGCATGGGTGCGTGTGTGTGTGTTGAGCTGGGAGGCAGTAATGTCCCACTAGACTCTAAGGGGATGGGTCAGCAATCATAGGCTTGGGGACTAGGCGGTTTTTATTATTAAAAAACAAAAACCCCAGAAAAATCCTGTGCTTGTAAGCCAGCCACCAAGGCATCAGGGCTATAGCTTTGAGAGTGGGGCAGCAAATGTAGGCGGGGTTTGGGCAGGTCCGTGTCTTCACATGGACTCAAACTCGTCGATGCGCTGCTTCGTGTTGCCCTGGCGGATCTGTCGGAGGGTCTTGTACTTGTCTCGGCCAGCCCTGACGTTCTCTGCATGCAGCAGATCGTTTTGGGTCTTCTTGGTTTCGTCCCGGGCTTCGGCCAGCTCTGAGCTCAGCGCCTGGGAGGAGCACGCAGAAACCCGATGTTAAGCTTGCGTACAATGAAAGGACAACATAGGAATAACTGAAAAGTATGTCTTTTGGAGGAGGCAGAATGACCTCAGCTCTTCCACGCAATGGCAGACCCTTCCTCATAAGGTTGACCATTTGAATGGAACCATGTGAGATTCCTCTCCTCCACTAGAAAAATAACCCCTGACGAGCGCTTACAATAAGTTATGCTTTTCACTCAAATATCCGACTCCACTGGGTATATTAAAATGTTTCCATGGATCTCGATTATGAGACACCTCATAGTTGCACCAAAAGGCTTCCACTAATCTTTCTTAGAGTACATTTTATTTATTCATTCATTCATATACCCTCACCATTCCTGTCTGGAATTAAAAAAACACACCAAAATTCCATTAAATCCCAGAAATTCCAGGAACCTGGCCATGCTTCTTACGAAGTCCCATTTATAGGAGCAGCCTTTGTGCAGTTTGAGAAATGCTATGTGCCGTTCCTAAATGCCTCTTTAGGTTAATCAATATTTCTATTAAACCTCTTTTTCCTGTAAACACTCTTTCCATGCCCTCAGGCAGTTGGGAGGTGGACTCACCTGCAGCTGCTTCTTGACGCGCTCATTCTTCTGGGTCTCAGTGAGGCGCTCCTCCTCACTGCGCTGCAGTGCCACGCCCTCATTGGACAGCTCAGCACTGGCCTCCGCGCTGCTCTCATCCTGCTCATCATGATCATTCTCTGCCGAGCTGGCCGCCGGTACAGCTGTCGCCATCACCGTCTTCAGCTCCTCCTTGGTCTTCTCCAGGTCATCCTGGGCCGACAGAGCCTGGGGGGGGGGGGGGGGGGGAGACGAATGAGCAACACGTACTGTTTTTCCAGTTATTTCCCCATGAGAACTTCCTCTAAGCGTTAATGGGGAGCCCTGATGTCTAGCAGAGCTGTTTGATATGCTGTGCCACTGGACTGTGTATTGACCTGCTCCAGCGGGTTCTGCTGAGTGCACGGACGCCGCTGCGGAGGGGCCACTGACATGGACCCACTCCTCCACCCTGGTCTGGTCAACGGGGCCCTTGCCAAACTATATTCATCCGACCAGGGTAGGCAGAGGGGCATCAGACCGAAGGGCTCTGTGTGTGTGTGTGAGAGTTTTTACTTTGTGCTGCCACTCCGTGGCCTCCTCTTCCTTTTTCCTCTTGGCCTCCTCCAGAAGGGCGATTTTGGCGGTGAACTCTCCTAGTTCAGCAGCCTGCCAGGCAACAAAGCAGAGCTCTGACACCGAACCAGCCCACACGTGCAACACAAGCGTATGTGGAGAGGCACGCCGTTACCAGCTGTTCTTGGTTCTTCATCTGGTCGGCCGCCTGCTTGGCTAGGGTTGCTTTTGCCTCCTCAGCAGACCGCTTCTCTTGCTCCAGCCTCTCGGCCTCCTCCTTCGCCCTCTTCCTCTCCTGGTCCAGCTCCAGCGCCCGACGTGTCTGCTCCTCCAGCTCTGTGTGCGCACACACGCTCAAAACCCTCTGTATGTGCAAACCATGCAGCGTTTACTCAAATGCAGCACACTCCCTTGCTTTAGGCAGTCCACAAAGCTCAGGACAGCTCAGGGTAGTGTGTTAACCAGCATGCTTTCCCCTACTCATATATGGCTCAAAATCCACCAACAAGACAACGGCCCCCCATGGAGGAGGAGCAGATCTGGGTTACAGTGT
>NC_137514.1:10182500-10257500 GCF_041902795.1 Electrophorus electricus | reverse complement strand
ACCAGCAGATCTCAGCTTGATGTGTTGACATCACTATATGTGCTGATGTCGGTACATTTTCAGGACATAACAGGTGAGCTCAATCATGCATGGCCCTCAAACTCCAAACGCAAGCAGAGGGCGCACACACACACACACACACACGTTACTGCCTACGCAGGAGGCTTCAAGCCAACACACATGCACAGTGACATACACGCACAAAGCTCCTGATGGACCTATCCATCTCCAGCCTCTCCAAAAATAACCCCGTGCCCTTTTCTGACACATCACGATGCGCATGTCTCTCCAACCTCCTTTATGGAAGAGGGCTCCCGTGATTAGTCCATGACTCCATGCAGCCTTTGAGGTGGCCACTTGTCCTTTTGCCAAAGATCACAAGCGTGTCAGATCGAGGTCACTAACTGGACCATAATACTGAAATGAGGTGTGGAGTTCAAAACTTCACACGCTGTCCCAGTTTAACACCAAGTTCCTCTCAAAGAACGCAGGTGCATCATGACAACGCCCTCACTCCAGCCACATGGGTAGGGTTGGGTGATGGAGATTCAGCAGAACTCTGATCTTCTGTTTCCTCTGATTAGTCCTCACCTCAACAATCACCAGCAACACAAAGCCAAGCCCCACCTCAAATACGAAAGCCTCAAAGGATTACAGGAAGCAACATAATCCACACTCAAAAGGTTAAAGGTGGTTTCTGCTGAAACGTTTGTGGTTTTAGCAGTATTGCCAAGTCTGTGGTTTGGGTTACTTTTAAAGGCGATTTGGGTTACTTTTAATGAAGGTAAACCATTTAAGCATTAATCATTTAAGCAATTTTTTGTGCATAACTCCATCAGAAATATTTTAAATCCAAGGACTTGGCAACTGTGACCATGACTACATCTGTGCTTCACAGGCTGAATAAAAGGTCATGAACCAAACTTGAACCATTTGATTATTCATTCTCGTACCAATTCCGAACGTTTGCCGGGTGTTCTGGGGAAGTTCCGCAGCTGTAAAACTCAACTCCGAAACTGTGTGGCTGGCACACATGACTCACTTGTCCTCGTGCTCGTAGATGTTGAGGCCCAGTGCATCCACTCCTAGCCACAGCTCTGTGCCCTTTTTGTTCTTGATCTCAAAGTAGTTCACGCCGTACATCTCCAGGTCCTGAGCTATCTTTAGGTACTCCATCATGGAGTCCTCTCTGGGAATAAGCAGCGAAGAGAGGTAGGGTCAGGACTGAACAAAAACAACAACCCAACATGGACTGGAAGCAGGAACGCTGGTATTAGCTAGTGTGGGATGGCTGTAAACAGTGTACCTGAGCATGCCTCTGTGCTCCTCGTGCCAGGTCTGGATCCTCTCTTCCCACTGCTCTTTAGTCAATTTGTGCTGCTCTAGAACTCTGAACACCACAACACATCACGTGTAAACAGAATCTGGGACTTATTTTTCTTTCCATTCATTAAAACCAACTTGGGACCTCCTGAATAATTTGAACCTATTGTACATCAACTACAAAAATTGATCAATTTTTCTTAATACCATATTAAGGTCACAGGTTTTAACTGGGCCGGAAATGGCCATATAAACTGTAGCGGCTCAGCCAGACCATCTTATCTGAGCTCAGGAGGAGCAAAGTTCTTCCCAGCCGTACATGTGGCCTTTCCAGTGAGATGAAGTACCACACAAGGTAATGTACTAAGTGACTACTGTAAGCCTGCCAAAACCCAGGGATGTCTAATTATAGCCCTCATGACCCACGGGGTTGTGTTTGGACACTCTACTGGAGCATGGGACTGAGGTCTGCTTCCAGGACTGAAGTCCTCATCACAGTAATAATACATTCACAATCCACTGCTATGCCTTCTGTCCTTAAACATCTCTCTAAGCAATGGGTCATTGAGCCATGTGACTGTGTGTAAGTAATGAATTCAGCATGGTAACTCAATAAGGACTGAAGGAATCCAATAAGATGGCACTAGTGACCTCTGTGGCAGCAGCCTGTCATTGGCCAGGTAGCCAGGCTTGTGGATTTCTTTGTTGTAGTCGGCATATTTGGCCTGGACAGAGTAAGACGCCAGCAGCACCGCTGTTTCCGGAGGGCAGTAATTCTCATCGTTCAAAATGGCCTCCTTCACCTGAGGAACAGGAGCAAACAAAGATCAGGACCCACACACAGCCCTGGGCAGCCTATGCTTCAACACCCTCAAGAGAGTATTCAAGAACTACATGCAATTTTTTATATTATGAAGCAAATCTTCTGTGGATGTAACCATCAGAATGTATTTGTGTATGTATACATTACACCCCCCCCCCCCCCCCCAAAAAAAAACCTCCCAAATCACCTGAAGGAAGAAAAGGCGCTGTGTTATGTCCTGGATTAGCTCTTCAGAAACATCCTCTGGGAAGAACTTTGCTCTGAATTTGAACTGCAGAGGGTTTTCCTTCTTTACATCTTGCTGAGTCACCTTAAAAAAGCAAAAACAGTCAGATCTCTCTCACACACACACACACACACACACACACACACACCCGTATACAGCTAACAATCATTCCAGTAAATTCCACTTCAAAGCAGAAATGCGGTTGCAACACCAGAATGCTAAGGAGAAATGTCTGTGTTTATTTAACCTCATCACTTGGCGGTAAATAAATAAAATAAATACCTATGCATATACATATACAACACTTCCACACAAAAATTGGCCATCCACAATAACTTCATTCATCTAGAATTCAGAGTATTGAGAAACATTTAGCCTTTCACTTCCGGGATGGCTGGAAAAGAGGAAAGTGGAGTATGGGCATCAGCTTTCTGACTGTTCAGAGTAATATTTACACATGAGGACCTCCAATTTTACACAGGAAATTTTACTAAAATTAATTAATTGGTTATATATCCATCATATGCATGTAGGTATTTATTTTATTTATTTGCTGGGTGACTAGAAGCTGTAACAGTATTTCACAGGTCACACTTGCGGAGGTCTAGGACGAGAGAAACAGACTTTACGCTAAAAAATAGTCTTTAAAGAACCAGGGAGCTAGTCTCCCCTAATTTTGCAGGTGTTTTTGCTGTACTTTATTATTATTATTATTATTATTATTATTATTATTATTAACAACAACAAAAACACAGACTAGAAACACTTGTATTGGTAGCCAACATACACATATAATGGACATGTATAATGAAATGAACAGAGATTAGTCTAAGCGCTCCTTTAAGCAGTGTGGGCTGAACATGACTTGAGCGGGTCCGTCTTCCCTGTGCGCGCGTCAGCTCTGCCTTCTGTGTACGGCCTCTTGCCTGAGACTGGCCTCACTACTTCCCACCAAGGCCACTTGTTACAGAAAACCTGCTGTGCATCACCGTCATGGTGACTTGTTTCAGTGTTTTCTGTTAAATGCTTTTCTCTCCACTGGCTTGTTCACATGTGATCTCTGAAGTAGGTACACACTATAACTCATGATTAAGGATTGAGCTTGTGTTAGCCAACACACAAACACCCCCCCGATAACCCCCCACCAGAAAGCATCTGGTTAGGAGGTTCCTTATCCTGCCACTTGGCACGCTGGAGCAGGAACCCTGTTAAACCACACATCTGAGGCTCTTGATAACCACAGGCAAATGGCAGCTGGCTGAGGGGAAGGGGGAGCTCACCTTCTTATTGAGCTTCAGCCACGTGCTGTAGCCTTTGCTGTCTGTGTACTGCAGGCCAAAAAACCAGACCTCACGTAGACCCACCGTCTTCACCACCTGGAGGTAGAGGGGGGCACACACGAACACCATCAAGTGAACATATGCAGGCGGGCAGAAGGACTTGGTCGTGGGCAACAAGGTTGTTTTAAGGAGTTAGGGTTAGGGGGTTAACCCCCCATAACCTGATCCTGTGCAAAAGTACACGACACAGATCAGATGATGTCTCTAACAACGTTTATAACACTACTGGACACTGCTTTCCTCCAACATAACTGGTTCCACAAAAAAAAACAAAAAACAAAAAAACACCCAACCCTTAAATTGCCAAAATGACAAGCATCCAGTTCATGATGAAAAAACAAACACACCAAAACTGGAACACTAAATTACAGTATAGTTTCTCTGCGGATAAACCACTGGAGAACACTAACCCACTAGATAATGCACTAAACACATTAGCAAGAAACTATTAACATGAGTCACACTAAGCAATCCTACAATGAATCAGGGAACACTTAATGTCTCAGATACTGGACCATGTCCCTAAGCAACTCAAAAGTAGGTCTCTACAGTAGTGCCAAAAATAACGCTTTGCAATTATATCAGTACATGTTGGAAAAGTAAATATATTAAGACACTGTTGAATGCTCGATGTGACAAAGTTAGAATAATCTGTGTTTATTTGTTCATTAGCATGTGCATGTGGTGATTCATCAACACACAAATAAATAAATTAATAATATTATTATTATTAATAATAATAATAATAATACTACGTGTTGGAAGGCTCAATTGCCCATTGCAACGTTTTCTGCCATCAATACTGCAAAAGCCAATATTTTGGTAGCGTTTACAAAACAAAATATTGTGCACCACCTTTAAAACTCAAGGGAGTCAGAGTGTCACACAGTTGTAGCTGTGGTTGATGAATAGGATGACTAGCCGTGTCTCTGGGATCTGTAAAGGTGAACGTGTGAATTAAGAGTGGCAGGATGAGGTCACTGTTAGAGTGAACAAACTCCATTTGAACACATGGCACTCCTTCACTCCCCTCCTGTGTTTTCCATCTCATCTTCTAATGTTCCACAGTCTCAGCAAATCCAACAGCAAGTATTGCCAGACCAAGGACCTACTAGTGTAATCTGACTGCTTCATTTGAGCATTTGTTGAGTTCAGACAGAATCTGGTGGACTGATATTAAAGGAACATGAACACTTTCCTACTAGGAACAGTGTCTACTTTGTAAGTAATGATGCTATATTTTAACAGCTATGCTATCGGAATATTGAAATGCGATCTTGCTGAGTTATACATTACGGGGATTTCTACAGTTGTGTTGACAATGAGGAAATAAAAATACTTCTTGTTGTCAATGGCATGACCCAAGTGATCCATCACCACTTCAACATTACAGGTCTCAGAAGATGTTAATCTCTCAGTATTTATTACTGATGGGATGGCTCATCAGCTGAAATGGCATAAAGGCTGGTGTCTTTAATTTAAAGTTTTAAGATTGAGAAAGAGACCGAGAGAGAATGAAATTGACTATTAGAGCTGACTCTTATTAAACATTGTTTATTGCTCATGTCAAACTCACAGGTAATAGGGCCTACTTTGCACCAAGCATGCCAAACAGGCCATTCAAGGACTGGGAAAGGCACCCTGATTCTCCTATCACTGTAGCACCAGCTGAGGCCTCAGGCAGAGGGACACTTTAAAAGCAGACTCAGAATTTGTTTTGTCCCAGCGGCAGAGCCCTGCCCTTTACGTTTTAATATGGCTCACAGGTGCAAACTGGTCTTGGATCGGGGTGAAACTGCACAGATCAGTGACTTTGATGCCCTGCAGCCATCCATGCTGCTCCATGGCAGCGCTGCTCGGGATGCGGAATGCTGGCCGGGGGAGGCAAGTTCAGTCAGCACGCTTTTAAAGGCGTGCCAGCGGCCGAGGAATGCTCCAGAACAATGCTTTGGCAAACGATACTTCTGCAAACCCTACAGACTCATCACAGTGAGACCAACAGTGACTGTCCTTGTGGCAACTGCTTAAAAACAAACAGACCTTTAACACTGCAGGAATGTCACTCACACACGAAAAACACAATCCAACAACTTTTACAGTTGCTTTATTCAATGGATGCTAGGAATCAAACTTTTCAAGAGTAGCTAAAGGCTACAGAAAGTCTCTCCAGAGAATAGTAGTTTGACCGACAGAGGTCCTTCAGTAAAAGTGTCTTCAGAGTTAATAGCAATGGAGCAAAAATACATCAATAGGTAATGGAATAAATAGATTTCTTTGAGAGAAGCTCCTTGGGCTAGAAGCTGCCTTTCTTGCTAATCCTAGACCAAATTCCTTTAAAGAAAATCCCAACTGAATGAAATAAATGAAAAATTGTCTCAGACAGGCTGAAAAAGGAACATTTCAACCACCATCTAACCATTAAAAAAAAACCCCACAAAGAACAGTATCTCTCTGACGACTATCAAATGAATATTTCAGCCATTGGCATTAATATTGCAGAAAGTGTCCATGTTGGCATTAGCACGGCAACTGGGGGGTGGCAGCCTGTAGCCTCAGCAGAGTTAGCAGTAAATCAGTATGCAGTGCACTCGCTGAGTGACCATACAAAGTGATATAGCAAAGCAGAACTGATTCGGGAACAGCTGGTCAACGCAGCCGAGGTCACTCATGTCTATATGCCAGTGGTGTCAGCAGAGCTAAGAAAGTCTCACCCCCGCCGCATCGTGTGAGGTGAGGTCATCAGCCAGTGACAAAGCAGTTCAGTTCTCGAGCAGTGGTTCTGTTGGGTGCTACTACAGTAAGGCACTGTCAAAAGCCCGTGTGGGGGCGTCAGGGTGGGGTGGAGGAGATGGCCTCTTCCTCTAATGGGGGGGGGGGGGTGGTGGTGGTGGTTTGAAATCTGAACAAACTGAAGAAAAGCAAGCTTCCAGGCTTCCTGTTACCATATTTCAATAACTTCATATGATTAATTCTGTGCCACTGGAGACTTGTTTTCCCTTGATATGCTAATCACAAAAACATCCATTCCAGAGCTGATAGATTCACCCTTTATAAACTTCAGAATCATATCAAACTCATGTGGGTAAATATGTTAACAGAATAACCTGCTAGAAACGCTTTGAGGACATGATGTGTAGACCACCATTACAGGCTGGGGCTGCACCTACCTGGTCAAAAAGCTGTTTGCCTGTGGTATTGGGCTGGATGGCAAACTCCAGCTCCGCATCCATCGTGGTCACCCGTACATTGATCTGAAAAACAGAGAGGCAATTTCTTATGACTGCAGGAAGCTGGACAGGTTCAAATGGCCCTTGTATTTGTGCTTTTCCTTTCCATTCACTACAGCTCATACCCTGTGCATGCAATATTGTCAATTTGCACATATCTGACATGGAAACCAGAAGCTCATTAGTTCACAGTACACTTCCAACATGGGTCAGGCATCTGTGTAGTTCTGAGTTCCAACGACTTAAATTTCTGCACAGCTAAACATAGTTGTGCTTAGAGAATGATCTCATATTGTGGTGTTACTTTGAGAGACCATGTTCCCAATTCCAAAGATCAAAGTTACCTCGCTGCTCGGCAGGATGCAACTCGGAAAACGATGTTCACTGCGCCACGTGCACAGATGCAGTTCATTGAGAAACCCTCCCCCCAACACGTTCCACGACATCAATTTAACTACATCAGGTTTAGGAAATCTGTTTTCAATGAGTGAACAACAGTGGAAGCTGTGGCTGAGCCTCTGCAGTTTAATGGCTGTGCATTTCGAATGGCCCACATCTAAAAAGGTCTTGAGGGAGGACAAGGCAGTCTTTGTGATTCCCTTGTGCAGAACAGCCCCTGCTCAGCTGGGCCATTCTCTGGGCGGCGTCAGCTGAGATCAGCACTGAGCCACTGTGCTCATTCTTCTGTATGTGGAGTGAGTATGTGCACATGCACATGAGTGAAAAAAGAAAACAGTAAAAGTTAGCATGGTGGGCTAGTGGTCTAATATGAGAAATAAAAAGTGAAAGCAAGTGCGCGCACGCACACACACACACACACACACACACACACTTTTCTGCTCTCTCAGCACTCTCAAACGGCAAATGTTCCAGTTGTCCGCAGACAGTATACCCTTCCCAGCTTGCCCTTTGCAGAGGTGTAGCAGATAATCGAGGTCTATGATTGGCTGAAGGCAGCTCCTTACTCTGGTGTACCTAACCGCATGCCTAAGAGTGGAGGGTTGGATCAGAAGACATTTTTAAATCCTTCCCATATAGACAGGCAGGCGCACGCGCGCGCGCACGCACGCACACACACACACACACACACACACACACACACACACACACACACACACACACACACACACACACACACACACACACACACACACACACACACACACACACACACACACACACACACACACACACACACACACACCTTTGGGCAATTCACTACACTTACTGACGGACAGTACGCATACATATTAAATTGCTATGTCTACTTATCACTCTCACTCGTGTGTGCTCATGTGCACACAGACACTCAAACACATGCAGATGCAGAGAAAGGTGATACAGGAGTCGTCCTGTTGGGGTCTAGTTACAGTTGAACTACTGTGCCTCAGTTTCTTGTGTCTACGTACAAGGCCTTCCTTTCTCCTCTTCACCCCCCCCCCCCCAATCGCATCACTATTACGGTAATACTTCATAAACAGACAGAAAATCTGTCCATCCCTTTCTACTCCTCACTCCCGAATGGCTGTACATGTTTGCTTTGCCTGTTCAGCCATTTCTCTGTGTGTTTAACCTGTGGGTCCTCTTGTTCAGCAAGATGAGACACTGTAAGGATATTGGCATTACCGCCCTCACAGCCACTCCCTGTAGGACAAACACTTCCCACCTCACTCGTTTTCCCCTTTCACTTTCCCTCCACATCCATCTCAATCCCCCCCACCCACCCCCAAGATCCTGTTGTGGGCCAGGGCCCGCTCTCCACTGGCAGTTGTGGGCCATACCCCACAATCTATACCCTGCTCCAATGTTTGGATTCAACTGCCCATTTACCAGTTAGAGTTCAAATAACCAAGTACCTCATATAAAGGAGGTTAAAAAGGCTTCCAATATTTGTAAACACTTAAATGGCAATGAGCTGATGTGATTGAGCTTTTAAAATGCCCTAAACCAACCGGCAAATTGAGAAAGTCTCCATTCGTTTTCCACTACCACTTGACTGAGTTAGAGCTCAATTAGCCAAGCACTACAGCATACTGTAAAACACACAAGCAGCACACAAGTTTGAGAGGCTTTGGTCTGCCAAACATTCACATTTCTGCTTTACATTCAAGTTAGAGCTTCAATAAGAGCCATGTGAACAGTAAGCTGCAATCTGATACCGTGACACATGGTCTAGCACTGCCTCTGATTGCCTGTTACTCCACTGCAAAAAACCTTTGGAAATTCTCAGTTCGGTGAAGCGCTTCATGTACTCAGTAACAAATAGCAGTTGATTGCTGACCTTCAGACACAGTACATCTCTAAGCTACATCTGTTGAAACTACATAGCCATTATTATTTGTTATGTGTTGTAGTACTCGTCTTCCTCCTGACACACACACATTCAGCTTTAGAAATATTCCTCTAGAAGCATCCGTGTGTCCATGTCATGGCACAGAAGTGAAAGATTGATGTACTAATGAATTTTTGGAGCATTTTGACTTGAAGGCCAACTGCAATTTCACAACCTTTCAGTATGTTGACCAAAAAAAATGTAAAAAAAAAAATCACCAAACATGCATGTCTTGGCTTAACTGAACCATGTTAAGCTGACTTGACATGAAATGATCAGTGTTTTACACAGCGGTGACAGAACAGGGCCGACGAGCACTAGTGAAGTGACCTAAAGTGACCCAACTCTCCAGTAACATCCTAACCTTCTGCTACTAAATATTTCTCCCTTAGCGCAAGCTTCCTTAATGTCCACACACCCACACCGACGAGGGAAAGGGGGCAGACACAAAGGCAGCGACACATCGATGATTGTCGGAAGAGCTTAACTGTTGTTTTCCGAATCACTAACTGCTAGAGGCCGCCTCTTTGTGCCAGGACTGAAGCCAGCAGTCAGCTCCCGGCCGTGAAACGCTTGGCCTTTTGCATGGGGGGGGGGGGGGGGGGTGTTCGGAAGGGCCTCCAAAATGTGGCTGACCCTCGAGTGGAGTGCCTGCCAAACAATCTTCCCCTCCACCCCCACCCAAGTGAGAGAGCTGGGGAGGTTGTTCTTAAAGAGGAAGCAGAAGAGGTGGGCGAGATGGGATAATTAAGGCCAATTCAGATTGTGTTACTTAGAACAAGGACTTACTAACACTGACAATATTTTCTCAATAGCCACGGTGCCCATTATGGTTACAGTTTTTATATAACTCTTGGCTATGTTTTCGCTCAGGTTGTGGGAAACAATTCGGATGATTAAATGAGATTAGCATGTACTTTTAATGTGTGTACGTGAGACGTATAAGGGCATTTTGCTTGGGGATCAGCAAAAAGTTCAACAGTGAAGACTGTCACAGGGATGCCACAGGGTTTATTGTATCCTCACTGTGTTCTTACCTTTCCACGGTATGATAACAGAAGGGGAAGGCAGAAACTTCTGGAACAGTCTGAGAAACATGGAAACTACAATGATCAGTTTTGATCAGTGAGTCATATCTGGTTATGAACACAGTGGAGGCTTTGTTGGCACTGAAGTGTTTTGCAACTTTGAGGAAGACAAATGAAAACGCTACTGCACAGCACTGCAGGACCTGGCCCAACACCTCGACATTAGCAAGTCATTTAACGGCAAAGCAGACAAGAAGAAAGTACCCTTTTGGTTGCCATCATGCACTGATGATTTACATTCAGCGCATATGGCAGATACCCATGTCCAGGGCCACCCACAGAATGTGCTTTGCAGTCTCTACCAAACAACCTCATCTATCCTCATGTATAGTTCAGTGTCAAATCAGGTTAAAGCCATGGCTTAAATTGGAAAGAAGACAGAACAGTTTCCCTGCAGAGCATCCTGCATAATGCTTTATATTCAAACAACAAAGCAAGCAGTCTAAACAACAAGGCTTGGGAGTTTGGACCGCAGGCTAAATATGGCCAACTAGCATCTGCAGCACAAATGGCCCAATAAGTCACACAATCGGAGCCAATTGAGGCAATTGTGGAGAGGCTGTGAGGCGTGCAGTGCGGGACCTGCTGCTGTCACAGGACCGTCTGTGTGTCGCTGCTCAGAGTCACAGGACACACGCGAGCTGCCGCCAAGTCCGGCAACTCGAAACCTTTAGCCAAGAGCTGCAGATAAGCGCTGGAGCTGGAGGCCTCGTCGGAGCAAAAAAAGGGCGAGAGTCAAAACATGGCCTTCGATTGAACTGTTTAAAAAGGCAAGTCTAGTGCACATTTGTCGCTATACGTCAAATGTTTTACTAATGCAACAACTTTAGCTGACGTGCATCTCTGGCACCAGAAAGGCTATAAAAGCTAATGCAAGATATGCTAGGAAAATGGTTTATGTCCCTCAAACATTTGCCAAGTTAGTCAATTACAGAACATTAGTGTTCCATATGTAGTACAATCTGCAATGAGCATGTATGCCAGCCAAGTCACTTAGACACTGTCAGACAAATGTGAGAAAAGGAGTGGTGTACACACACACACACACACACACACACACACACACACACACACACACACACACACACACACGTTTCTCTCCTGCAGTTCAGTGTGCTCGCACAGCCGCCCCCCCCCCCATTCAGTTAAAAGTGCAGCTGCTTGTCAGTAAGCTGTTAACGGGGAAGCCACAGGTGGGGGCCTGCCTTCTCTGCCCTCCCACACAGAGCTGCTAAGCCCTCCCGCTGGGCATGAAGGCAACTGCTCATCCTCCCCCAGCTCGCTGTCTGCCCCATCGTGGCTGTGGAGAGTGGGTCAGGAGAGGCACTGCAAAAACACCCACTCCACACACCAGTTAGGGAGGTGGGAGGTTTCTGTCCTGATGGACCTAGGTTGAGGGACCTTCTCTTTGAAGAGATCTCTATTCTATAGCAGAAATCAGGTGGGTGAAATCAAGTGGAAATGACAGAGGGGGAATGAACAGAAAACGCATGCACCCATTCCTTCCACGGGATGTTTACCAAGATGGGGCCCTTATTCACAATGGCCAGCACAGGGCAAACAAAACCAGACAAGCATAGCTGCTGGTGGGGCATCCCCCTGTAATGTCCCCGGCGTCATATCTCCCCTGAAGAGGCAGAGGGATGGTGAGCTCACGCACTACCATTTAATGGTGTAAAGGTGCAACTGGTAAATTAGAGGGGAGGAAATCCACTCACTGGGGCTCAACACTGCTGATAGATACTACTGACAGCAGGCACAAGGTAGTTTGCAGTGCAGGCCTGAAAAGTGGATTTGCTTTTGTACAAATTTAACATTAGCCGCCAGATTTAAAATGGCACAAGAAATACATTTTTTTGGCAGTACTGCGTGTTAAAAATAAAAGTTTAAAAAAGACAAATTCAAATCTGTTTATTCAACTTTTGTAACCCACTACCGTGTCTGGTTGCGAAGCCATAGGGAGTGTGCCCATGGGTAAGAGAAGCAGTGTGGGGGAGATCATCTCCCCTGAAGGAGAGGGCGGAGTGACCATCGAATGTGCACGCTGCCGCTTTTCTGTCTTGCATTGCAGAGGTAGAGCAGCGCACTTTGTGAATGCAGCAGTCGAGCGCCGCTGCTGCTGCAGGCACCCCACCCCACCCCCCACCAGAGCCAGAGCGCCGCGCCAAAGTCCCATTGCTTTACGTGAAGTTGCCTGACTATTTCATTCATATCAGAGCAGGGTGGAGGAGATGAGGCGTGTTACGAGCGTAGCTGCAGTCAGGTGGAGATAACAGGCTGCCCACTCTTAACTCGACTGGGGCAAGACAAGCACTGCAGTGTCCGCGAGCAGCCTGGAACTTTCTGTGCGTGTGCAAGCTTGTGTGTGTTCAGGTTCAAAATTCACTGTGTAGGCATCAAATATTTGGTGAAAAACTAGATGAAAACACAGCAGTGTAATTAATATGCATGTCCACAAAACAACGCCCCCCCCCCCCCCCCCCCCACAAGCCTGCAGAGTCTTTGTCCAGATTCAGCTTTAGTAACACTGCAGCTGGGATGAACCATCGTCATACAAATAATTATATGCCACTTATGGGGGGCAGCAAAGAGGATGAAAAATGAGGGAGTTGACCTGTTCAGCACCAGAACTGAAATGGCCAATGGCTTAATAAAAATTACAAATCTAAAACGACTCGTGGAAATTAGATGGGCTGTGTGTTATTCATGCTTTCACAGCTGTGTAGGGCTGTCATTAAGGCTTCTGTATAATCTAGTTTGCACTGTTTACTGGTTTGTTTGTTTTTTTAACGTATTGGGGTCATCATCAAGTGTCAGCGCTACCAAATCAAACATTGATAACAGTTGCCATTATCAAGAATATTATCTTAATATGTTGATCTTTTATGGCCAGTAATCTAAATTAAATAACCAGCGTAGCTACTCTGTTACTTCAAGCATCAGTATAAGTGAACGTCAACACATGGTCAGAGTCAACATGTGTCGAGGGCCTGGTTTCCTGATGATTTTTCCCCCGTTCAGACGAATCGAATTTCCAAATCCAAAAGGAGATGGCTAACAAAGAGAGAAGAGAAAAAAAAAAAAAAAGAAAAAAAAAAAAGAAGCAGCAGCCAACCGTGGCGTAGACGTGACCTGAATGAGCGCAAGCGCCAGGAAAGCAGATGATGACATCTGTTTGCTGTCATCATCCGACATCGACACAGGACTTCCTTGCAGGAGTCTGAAACAGGAGTGTGTCTTTGCCGTGCTCCCTGCTGAGTCAGTGCTAGCAGCGCTTCAGCTAATGCAGTGTTAACGTGAAGCACTGCGGCCCGTGTCCGATACCGTCCCAAACGCATGCCAAAATCCTCTTCAGGTCATGCGCTGTGCTAATGGTATGAGTGCAACACTAATTACAGCACCTCCCACTAATAACATCCAGTTTAACTCCAAACACAGTCCGAAGGCATCAACTTTCTTAATCCTCAAAACCAGAATGTAGTTATAACTTAACATGAATAAGTTCACCTATAAAAATTTAACTCATAATTGTGCTGTAAATAATACCCAAAGGGACTAGAGGCAAGTTAATAAATACATAAACAAAAATATTTAGGTTTTGAAGCTGTTCCTTTACCCCTGCTCCATGTGCCAAACAGAGCCAATTATATTGTTTTATGTTTTAACGAACTCCTTATTTAAACCTGGGTCAAAAGGTGTTCCATGCAAAAACACAGTTCCTGAATCTGGCTAGCTAGTAAGAACCTTTTTGGCTCAGCACATGCTGTCAGTGTGAAATGTCACCCGTTTGTTTATTTTTTGCGGCACAGAGATTTATCTGACTGCTTTACAGTGTAGTACATCAGGGATTTCTTCACTAGATTAGTCCAGGTGACAATGAGCTTGACTAAGTGGGCATCCACAGACGGCGGTTCGATGATTCCCAATAACCAGGTGTGCACAAGAAGCACCCGACACCCACCGTCTCAGACTAGCCTACAAAAGACTTACTGGTTTTGGCATCCTGGCCTCCTCCCTTCTGACTTGTCCAGGGGAGATAAATAAAAAGAAAAGAGAAAGAAAGGGGAAAAAAAAGTGGGGGCTGGGGTGAGGGGATTTGCCCTCCGTCTCAGGACGGCTTGCGTCCGCCGGTGCAGGCCCTGAAACAGACAAAGCGAGAGTGAAGCACCTTATCTCCCTCTGTCAGACAAGGCCAGTCATCCACACACCCACACAAACAAGGACTGAAGGGAAGCTCTTATTTGCTCTCAACACCATGTGTTTTAGCAATAAAAGCAATCCAACAAGGCCTCTGACAGATTTTGTAATAATAATAATAATAATAATAATAATAATAATAAAGAAGAATAATAATAGTCAGTCATTTTAATCAGATCCAATTGAACAATCAAGCCTAGAAACAAGTGAAGATGAGACAGAATGATTGAAGGCAGCCTCTCTGCAGACCCGGCAGTGACACTGAACACTAGACTCAGGCTTCCAGTGAGTTTCAGAAAAAAAGTGTCTCCTTATTAATCGTGAATTAGAAGTCATCTTCAAAATACCACGCAGCACTTAAATGTGGTTATAGTATACAAGATCTCAATGTGAAAGAGACACAAAGTGTTACAAATTACCACAGAGGTTGTGCTGTATTTTGACATTACTGACAACGCAGTGAATGCAACTGGTCCAGCGCTTTCTGAAGACTTTTTACTCGCCAACTAAGTCATATCACCAAGTAGGATTTCTGGTCTTTCAGGAATATGACACGCTGATAGGTAACTCAGATTTCATACACAGATGATCACATTTCAGATGCATGTTTCCATGAGAAGTGGCCAAGGATGCTTAATTTTTCAGTTGATCCTGCATTTGTTAAAATTGCTGTACTCAAACAGGTGGAGCCTATAAAGTGCTGCTTTATAGGCACAGAGCCAAATTATGAGAAGCCGACTTTTAATATTCAAACTGAGATATATGGCATAGAGTACAACTCAATTGCATTGTTACACAAAACTAACTACCACCAGGGCACAGCGGCATGACAGTGGAGTTCAAGTGTATATAATTAATTAAAATATGCAGAATGTGTGGACAACCAAAACAGCAGAGCTCTGCAGAACAAGCCTAAACATACCGAGCTAGTGAATAAGTTTAAATCAATACAGATGAATGGGATCATCTCTGTATAGTTCACCATTTTCCTCTGGCAGTGGTACCGATTCTTGGACCTTGCGAACCCTGTTTCCACTAGTCAAGCCTGCTCAGTTTAGCTTAAACTAAACATCAAAGCCTTCATGAGTTGATGTCCAAGACGTGCCATCCCCAGTGCTGCTTCTGGAAACCACTATTTAATGGTGATCCCTCTGGCAATGAAATCTTCATAATACAGTGATATGTAGGCCATGTGTTACCTCAGACTCCTGTGTCATGTTGCACTGCAACCAAGTTGGGTGGTCCACAAACATTAGGATTCTTGAATGTGGGCACTTAATTACACTTTATTAGCACATAGCCATGGGGTGCCATAGTGCAGTTAAGATGCCTGCCTGGCTTTTTATTTTGTTATTCACAGTTGGGGCCAGAATAAGGTAAAGATTATTACACTCAGATGAGTGCAGCAAAAATTGCCATCCCACAATTACCATTGACAAAAACTGAAAAGCTATAATTAGGTAATTCAGTTAACATGAGATGAGCCACTTCCCATAATGCAGTTTTAAAAGACAGCATAGATGCATTAAAAAGGTGTCAATCTATAAAGTACTTTTTACATACATGTGCAAGCCATATTGCATGTTTTATAATAGCTAAGTAACGAAAAGAAGGCAAGCCATGGTAACTTAGTAAACCTGCTGACTCTGATTGCCATCGGCTTCTCATTCAAGTGTAGCTCTGCACACTGTGGCGGCAGCTCTTAAATGCCCGAATCTGCCTGAAAGTTTTAAAAGAGCAATGCAATTTTCATTCTGGTCATTCCCAATGCAGTAGGTAGAGAATTTCAACAATTTTGCCCATACCAGTTCTCATGATTTATATGCAAACAAATTACTGATTTGTGTCGCTGTGCTCCTTAGATGGGTAGAATTTTAACAGGTGTGCAAAAAATAATTTTCACTTCTAGCAGAAATCCAGCTAAACAAGTGAAATAAGTCAACTGAATGTTGCCAAACCACTGACTCTCCCATTAAACAGGATTATACCTTAGCAAGATATTGCATTTAAGTCAGTGCATTGTTCAACAGTAAATATGCAACAGGTCACAGAATGTTTCCCAACTGAATGTCACAGTAGCTTAATAATTTGTTAAGAAATCTTAGCATGGCAACAGGCTTAAGTATTAACAGAAGAAAGTTTGACACAAATACTGTCAAAATGTAGCCTTGTGCTTAAAAATACATCAATAAAATGCACAGTGTAGATGTAGCTAATGCTGTATTGCATGTTGTATATTAGGCTATTCATTAGAGCAATACTGCTATCGCATGATCCCAGTATAAAATTACACCATTTACTGATGACTTCCAAGTGAGTGTCCTTCAAATGTAAATAACATGCAGGCTAAATCTTAATCATCTCACAAATGTCCACCACTGTGTTTTCAACATATTGCAGTAACAATACACAGCAACATCATTTCAAACCAGTTTGCATGCATACTTGCCAGCCCTGAGGGCTCAGAAATTTGGATTTTCCATTTCTCAATTTTGGGGATTTATGTATGAAAATGACAGAATAATAAGACAACACATTTACACATTTTATACACACTGGCATTTATTACTTTAAAAAGCCACTGCTTTCTCAAGGTATTGTGGTCTTTCAGAGAAGCCACCCTCATTAAAAGTGCCATACAAGTGTATTGACTCAAAAAGCAAGTCAAAGGTATCTATAAAGCAGACTTTTATACATCAACAATACGCTATACATACGTTCAAATTTAAAACGTAAAGAAATATAGCCAAAGGGTAGCAAAAATATCTTCCACAAAAGAGTCGTAGGCGTGCACGAGCACTTCCTCTGCCCAACTGAGTGGTAGTTATTTGGTATCGTTATTGGACATTGACAAATCCAGCCTACAAACGATTTTGATTATACTTTGGTATCGTAGAGGTCGCCAATCGGAAATATCGATTTGGATTAGCCATCAAATAAAACAGCTTTGCGCTGATTTCAATCTAATTAAAACGCATCCATAAACACCCACGTACAGCCAGTGCCTGCAGCGCCAGTAAAGTTTGGACTGGAGTTCGGGTAACTTACAAAAATTACTACTTTGCTACTCACGCATTCGGAACTAGGCCACGTTGTTGCATTTGCCACACTAAATGGGTCGGAGGCCCATCAAAACAGTTAAGAACAGAAACGTAAAGGGAAAAAAAATGTTAAAAGATTGCCGTGAGATTAAGTAAATGAGGCCCACAGTCTTGCTAAATTAGCCATATAATTGCTAGGCGAGGCGACTAGCCTTAGCGCTCACAAATGAATAAAGTTATGACAGTAGTAATGCCAAAACCTCGCAGTTATGAACAGCTTCATTTTTATTAAATATGGGCCTTCATGTGCTTCTTGGAAAAACACTTTCAACGTGACTCGTTTTGATGCATTTTCCCCCCATCCACCGCAAGGATAACGTGCGCAAACGGGGTACGGTAGGCTAGTATAAACTCTCACCCATAAAGTGCCGCTTTAGGCTAGCCTCACTTACCGTTACATGTTCAGTACGCGCGGGTAATTATCCCATTCCAGAACTTTGGATAAAACCCCCCAAAGGCGGTAAAACGTTACAGAGTGGACCTCAAAAGATATGCAGAATGTAACTGGGGGCGTTTAAGAGAAAATAACAGCATGGAGAGAGCGCTTGGAACATACTATAAGCGTTGCAGCCGATAAAACTCACCTTGAAGAAGAACTGCGTCTTCTGAAACGAACGATAAATTTCTGAAGCTTCGAGGTCGAAACACACCACACAAGATATCTGGAAAGGTTGTTTAGGTTCCGCGACTAGCGGGCGTCCCGTTTTGCACACTATTCTACGACAATAAATAGAGGACCAGGCGTAGCCTGTAAAATCCGCTGAAAGGCGAGCACAGAGAAACTGAGACCGTCAATATGGCCGGCGTAAGAGAAGGCAGCATGAGGCGTGGTTCACTTGATAGATGAGCGGGGCTGAAGGGGAGGGCTGCTCCTCTCAGTTCTAGCAAACTCGCCAGTAACGCATGTCCCATTACCGCTACGTTCACTTTTAATATGCTCTTCTGGGGAGGTTTAGTTACCGTTACACATGTAACACAGTCAAACAAACTGGGAAGGAATATGGTCCTAAACATTTACACTTTTACACATTACGCATTTATATTTATGTCTCCATAAGATAAAACGAAATATATAGAGAGATAGACAGTGCCATTCTTATCTACTGAAACGATGAAGCCTTTCACACAGAAGGTGTTATTAATGCATACTCATCGCCTGTTTTATTAGAAATATGTATTTATTGTGACCATCTCATAGGTGACTATATCCTCTTTTCATGCACAATTTGTTACTATCCTCCACAGAATTGTTGCTCACTGGATATTTTTGGATGCCACTCAGGCCAGGAGTGGTGTTTAGACGTGCAAACTCAGTCACACTGTTGTGCCTGA
The DNA here is from genome assembly GCF_041902795.1 of Electrophorus electricus. NCBI lineage: Eukaryota > Metazoa > Chordata > Actinopteri > Gymnotiformes > Gymnotidae > Electrophorus > Electrophorus electricus. The sequence goes on along the minus strand of NC_137514.1, from coordinate 10,238,511 downwards.
TAAATTCATTCCAGCACTACACTCACTATCATGCCATTACTGTGTCAGTGGCACTGCAGTGCTGAGAATGGTCCACCATTCATAGATGTTTCATACAGCAGTGGTCCTGTAGTCAGTAACTGACCAGTTACCAAGATGGTAGAGATTGCTAACGTGCATGGCAGCAGAAGAGATACAGTCTATAATTATAACACCAACAGGATAAACTATAAGGGCAAAGATATATGGATAATCATTACTTAATGAATCTCAATGGCCTCCCATTCGCATCTTCCCTAAAAGTTAAAGATCTTTGAGTTATTATGGATCCCAGTCTCTCGTTCAAAGCTCATGTAAATAATATTTCTAGGACCGCCTTTCTCCACCTCAGGAACATTTAAAAGATTAGGAACATGCTCTCCTCACATAATGCAGAAAAGCTAGTCCATGCATTTATTACCTCAAGATTGGACTACTGTAATGCCTTACTATCTGGCCTAAAGGGCCTAAACAAGCTCCAGCTAGTTCAAAATGCAGCAGCCAGAGTTTTTACTAGAACTAGAAAATGTGATCACATCACTCCTTTCTTAGCTACTTTAAATTGGCTTGCAGTAAAATTTCATATTGATTATAAAATACTTCTAATAACCTACAAAGCACTGAATGGTCTTTTCCCAGAGTACCTTAAAGAACTCTTAGTGCATTACGATCCACCACACCTGCTTAGATAAAAAGGTGCAGGGTCTTTACTAATACCAAGAATAAGAAAATCCACCGCAGAGGGCAGAGCCTTTTCCTATAAAGCTCCCACACTATGGAATAACCTTCCTGTAAATGTTCGAGACTCAGACACAGTCTCAATATTTAAGGCTTGGCTGAAAACCTACCTGTACAGTCAGGCATTTTTTAAACTACTTCCCATCTTAGGTAAAGGTGTATATCTGGGGGTCCATGAGCATTGAAAGTTATGGTAAACTGGAATGTTATGATGCTGTCACTTCACCTCTCTTTTGTCACTCAGGATTGTTGACTGAGAGTAGCAGCGTGCTGATGTTCCAGGGTGCCCTCATGCCTGTGTTTCCTTCTGGCTCTTTCATTTTAGCTGTCCTGCCCTAGCTAGAGTCCATCTTTGCACATTATAGTTCCCTAATTTACACACCCTTATACCTGGACATGCCTAATCATATTGTCTCTCTTACAGGTACACCTACACCTGATGTCATGATGTTACTCAACCCGCCTCAGCTTCCATGGCTACCCCCACCACCCCCTGATGCCCCCTGCTGTAGCCCACCACACCTCCACCCTAGCCAACTACTTCTCCGTTGCCTTTAATGGACGTTCTCTTGCGGGATGTGTTTCGGACACATGCACACCATCGGGACAAGACTAGAACATCTATAAAGTTGGACTAGACATTAATTGATTATTTTTAATTTTTTATTCATTTTTCTCTTAAAATTGTTATCGTGGTGACCATTGTCGGCCAGAGGAGGATGGGCCCCCTCTTTGAGTCTTGGTTCCTCTCAAGGTTTCTTCCTCATGCTCTAGGGAGTTTTTCCTTGCCACTGTTGCCCTTGGTTTGCTCACTGGGGGCTTGGACTTGATCATTTGTAAAGCTGCTTTGTGACAACATCTGTTGTAAAAAGCACTATATAAATACATTTTGATTTGATTTGATAATCATGACCATCACACCTCTAATAGCTTGTTGTGCAAACTGTTCAAAAACCATTGATTAATATGACTTTAATATGGAGACGCCCGCCGTTACCCCTCCACTGGCCAGCCCTTGCGCTTAGGACAGCATTCACTCTTCTGGGAAGTATTTCCACATCATTTTGAAATGTTGTCTTTGGGAATTTGTGCTCATTCAGTTAAAACAGCATTTGTGAGGTCAGGCCCTGATGCTGAAAGAGAAGGCCTGGCTTGTGATTTTAACATGTTACGATTGTCAGCACTCTGTGGACCATCTCTGTGAATTGGGTTGGTGCACCACTTGGAGGCTGAGTTGTTGCTCCTAAACATTTCTAATTCACAGTAATAGCACTTACAGGGCAGAAATGTCAAAACCTGACTAGTGGCAAAGGTGGAAACCTATGACAGTGTCATGTAACTGAGCTCTTTAGAATGAGTTGTTCTACTGTCAGTGTTTGTCTATGAAAATTGCATTATATTGCCATGTGCTTGATTTTATCAACTTGTTAGCAGTAGGTATGCCCAATACATCTATATTTATGTCATTTAGCTAACACTGTTATGCAAAGCAACTTACAATTATGACTGAGTACAACTTGAGCAATTGAGGGTTAAGGGTCTTGCTCAGGGGCCCAACAGGAGCACCTTGGCAGTGGTCAGGCTCGAACCCCAAACCTTCCAACTACAAGGCAAGTACCTTAATCACTGAGCTACCACTACAATGTACATTGATTGTACATTGCCATCCTGTGTCTTCATAACAGTAGCACATATTAGTAGCCAATGCATGTCAAAGTCAGCTTTATTGTCATTCAGACTGTACAAGTAGTGCACAGCTGAACGAGATTGCATTTCTCCAAACTCCAATGTGCAAATATACACTATACATAAAGGTAAATGCATGAGACAAGACATATTAGTCAACATAGACAAGACATAGTATAAATACAACAAGGAATATAGTTATATATATATATATATATATATATATATATATATATATATATATATATATATATATATATATATATATATATATATATATATATATATTGCACATTTTATAGGAATAAAATACTGCACATTGTATACAGAAACTATTGACATTGTTCCAATGATTATTGCAGAGTGTAACCGGTATTGTGGCCCCCAAGTGCCTGTATGCACTCCTGTCTGTATGCGACCCTCCCAGGATATGCCTCCCTAGACCATCACTGACCCAATGCCAAACCAGTCATGCTGGATGATGTTGCAGGCAGTGTAACATTCACAATGGCATATCGAGAATATTTCACTCCCATCACACATGCTTAGTGTGATGGGGCACACATCTGTGAAGAGGACGGTGTGCCGGGGCTGGACCTGCCCATTCTGGTGTTCTCTGGTGATGCCAATCAAGCTGCATGTTGTTGGGCTTTGTAAGTTTGGTCAGAAACATGCACACCGGTAACACACTGGAGCTCAATTTATAAAGCTCTGACAGTAGAACTCTGGCTCTGGCAACAACACATATGGATGTGCCATCCTGGAGGAGCTGGACTTCCTGCGCAATCTGAATGGGCTGTAGGTACCTCATGCTACCAAACACAAAACTACACTACTATAGACAAGAATCAGTCAGGAAGAATAAGGAGAGAGCTACTGTCTGTGGCCACCATATACAAACCCATTCCCTTTTGGGAGGTTGTCTAGCTATTACTTATCTAGTGCACCTGTTGTCACTTTAATTTGCACCAAAGCAGATGAAATTAATTCACAATTGTTTATGCTTCCTAACTAAACAGATTGCTATCCCTGAAGTTTAACTGACTTGGTGTTATACTGTGATGATCAAGTGTTCCCTTATTTTTTTGAGCAGTGTAAATGGCTTGGTGGTTAGCACGTTTGCCTCTCAGTGTTGGGTTTGAGTCCCTATCTGGATGGAGTTTCTATGTGCTGTCTGTGTGGGATTCTTCCGGGGTCTCTGGTTTCCTCCCACATTCCAAAAACCTTAAGGTTAGATTGACTGGATACTCTAAAGCGACCCTGAGTTTGAGAAAGGTGCTATATAAATGTAAATAATAATAATAATAATAATAATAATAATAATAATATTATTATTATTATTATTATTATTATTATTATTATTATTATTATTATTATTATTATTATTATTATAAGCCTGCCAAATGCTGAAAAATGAGATTGAGTATCTTTGTCCTTTTGTATGTGCTGCCATCTGGTGAACAATTAGGCTATTACAATGCACTTCACGCCAGATAAAACTGGGTGTATAACTAGCGCTGTAATGGTGGACTAAGACAGAGTTTCGTCATAAAAACCGAGTTACACAATCAAGATACAAAAAAAAGGAAGTGTATATCCGTTAAAGCTAGAAAAAAAGATTAGTGGTACGTTTAAAAATATGGTGAGGGTTATATTACACTTTGTTAAGGATCACATGGTCCCTTTTAAATGGTTCTAGTCGAGTGAACGGTTCCCTTCATTGTTGTCGCACCGCAATGGCTGCATCATAATCATCGAGTGTATCGAAACCTATTTATGGTTTAAAATACGTATCATGCTTTGCATTCTTACCATTGGTGCGTTTGGGGTCTTTTATTATTTATATTAGTTTATAACTAATTCGTATGACTTTATATGACTGTGTCATATCACTTAATGATGTGTAAAAATTATATGGATAAATAATTATTTTGTGTTTAGTTGACGATATATCACATTTATGGTTTTAAAAGAGTTTTTTTTTTTAAGTCATTCACGTCGATCTTTTTTCTCACGTCCCGCAATTGTTATGAGATGATAAAGCTCCTGCACACATTCTAGTCACAGTACGGTGATGACTGTCTGCCTTTAAAGGTACGTCACCAAACGGACTGAGTGCTACGCAAATGCTAATTGCAAAATTTTAAAGTAGACGGTTGACCCTCTATCGCCGAAGAGTGCTTTTAATCAGTACAATCCAGCAAAGTGCCAACCTACAGGTTCGGTACGAAGAAGTTTGTTCTCACAGTTGCTAAAACATTCTGTACCTATCTGGGATGTTTAAACTGCTGGAACCGACCGACTTGACTGGAATGTAGGGATTGCAACAAAGGGCCTTCTCAGTAATGCTGGACCGATGGAGAAGGGAGAAGATGTTTATATGAACACCTTTTACACATCTTCTGAGTTGTTCAGGAGTCTGAGAAAACACGTGATCTTGTGGGAGCTCGCTGGTAGTCATAGTGGCTGTGTTCCAAAACTTTAAATTAAGGGGTTAAAAGTAATCCAAAAGTAACGGACAGTAGTCAGCATATATTACTTTAACATAGTAACTCTTTGGATTAGGTAACAGACGGGCCCACATGTTTAATAGGTAATCAGTAATCTGTAATGGAATACATATTTAAGGTAACCCTGCCAACCCTGATGTTATAATCTCATCTTCACAGAAATAGAAACATTGCTGTTGGGAAAAATGCCACAGCTGTCATTTAGCCGACGCATTTATTCAAAGTGACTTACAATTGAGTACAAATTGAGCGTTAAGGGCCTTTCTTAGGGACCTGAACCAGCAACCTTCTGGTTATAGCTCAATTACTTTAACCACTGAGCTACCACTACCATCACTGATATTATTTATGTCAAAGCTATTTTAAATTGACTTAGAAGGAGATGATTGGTCAGTGATGCATGAAGGCCAGGTCATGAGGTTAAGAATGAGTGTCAGTCTGAACGCAGCTACACGTTGATACTGAACTATGCATTGCGGATGTGGGATTGTTCTATTTTTTACCATTACTTTAGTCTGTGCTCTTACCACTCCCTGCAGGTTTTCGTGTTGCATGCTGTCTGTCTGTGTTACCTTTTCATGTATTTTCTTTTTTTCTGCAAGTAACAGAAGGAAGGTCTGCTTACTTTCACTTCCATCTACAGTTATAATAAACTGTAGGCGAAGCTGACACTCCAGCTATTAGAAGGAGAGGATTGGAGATTATGTTAGCACAGTATAAATTTACAGAAAGGCAAGTCTATTACAGAGAATATAGTGCATGGAATATGCGGTAGCCTCCTTATCAATTTAATGGAGACTTTTTCTTTGTTTGTGTATTGGTAACACATTTTTAAAGATCTTGTACAGTGTATAAAAAATTGTTAGTTCAGTCATCTGGCCAAAGTACCCATCAATATTAATAAATACTTTTCTTTACAGTATAGCTTAATATTGTGTCCCCACTCAATAGCTTACCTACATTTAACAGTCCTACATTTTTGGTGACACAGTTGTACTCAGAAGTTAGATGATTGGTGGTTACATGTCTCATACTGTGCACATGTGCCTTGTTTCGATCAGACTCTTTTATGACATCAAGCCTTGTGCTGTATGAATATTTTGTCTATGCAAATGCAGTATATGGGAACATTTACAAAAATGTATATAAAGAATATGATTAGGAATTTGTTCTGTGTGAAGCATAATGGATTTACAGGAATAAGAAAGAAATAAAGTACAATTATGTGTATCAATAAAAAAACCTTAACCTTAAAAATATATTGTTTTTAGTAAATCACTGACTACACAATCTTCCGTAGAAAGTGCACCCAATAGGAGTCTCATGCACTTTATCCCTCAGCATTGTGTATTCTTAAGTGTTGGTATAAAGTCGCTGTACAGGCAAGCAAATGTTGATAAAAATACAGGTTACAAGGCTGCAGGACAGACGATCAGCTGCAGGACAGTCAATCAGATGACCTTGCAGCACAATAGAGGTTCCAAAATTGTAGTTACAATTTATAATCGACTGCCTATTGATCACAGTCTAGTGATACTACTATAAAGTAGCTAAAGTCTGTACTGTTAAAAACTGAAAGTAGATGGATTGATATAATTCAATACAATTCAAGTGATCAAGAATACACTACAACAGAAGAGAAAAAAACAGCATTTTTAAAGTAAATTAAAGCAAAAACAAATAACAACAATATGGACAACAGCTACATGGAAGTATATCATCAACAATTTAATACTATACTTTCCACTAATTCTCTGTAAAGTTTCATGCTTTGATGTTAGCGCATCCTAAAAAGACCATTTTTAAGCATTGTGGAGATTTTTAGAATGAGGTGAATATCTAGGAAGCCAGAGGTCTTTTTTGAGAAATGAACAAAAAATATTTTTAAAAAGACCAAACAAAACCTAGTTGGGTTTTGGTCCATCAAGTTCAACCTAAAAGCAAATGACAATGATCTATCTTGGAACATGGAACACAGATAAACTGTAAAATGAATACTGGAAAGGTTTTAATCACCTGGCCACAAGTAAATTTCTCAAAGTCTAAAGCACACTAATGTTAGATATTAATGAATCATGGCAAAGCCAGAAAGTAATACCACCAGATAGCAGTCATATACTTTCTCATTCAACAATGAAGAAGAGCTGGAGTTTCTGGTCCACAAAAAATAAATCATGCTCCCAGGAACTTAACTGTGAATCTTGTGGACATTATTAGAAACTCTGGGTGTCAAATTTGTTGGTAAGTTTCCCTTACTAATATCCACATTAGCACTGTCTGCAATTATCCCTTTAGATAAGGAGAATGTGCCATCTGAACATCCAAAACCACTCTCATCTTCTGCCAAAAAACTTGTGTGTCGTCTCCTGGTTTGGGCCAATTTAGGTAGGTCTTCTTTTTTAATAGACTTCTCATCCTGTAATATGGAGACAGCTGATGTGTTGGAATGTCCTCTAGGAAAACCAGGATAAGAACATCTTTTTTTCTCATCGAAGAGTCTGAAACTGGCCACCTGCATTTTACTCTTGTTTTTGTCTCCTGACTTTTACTTTTGACCTTTTACCTTTTGTACTCTCCTTCCCTGCATATGAATCCCTGTCACCTCACTAAACATCATTTGTAATAAGCAAGTAAACAATGACTCTAGATCATGCTCCATGAGCTGATTAACTCTACGTTTTGATGGGTAGTTGCACATTAATTGATTTACATTTACAACAGTGTAGCACTCAATATCCCAGGATACTAACTTTGAAGAAATGCCGTAAGAAGACCAGTGTTACGACCTTATTACCTGTATTTTTCAAGGGCTCCAAATCTAGGTCCACAAAAGGGCCTTCAGGGTGGGCTTTATGCCAACACAACAAACAAAACAAATATAGAATTGATTCAATCATTCTTCCCTAAAACAAAAGAAAATAAAATACATTCACTCTTCCCTCAACTCCTTATCACAAAAACAGAAATACAACAAAGCAAAAAGAACACAGCACCTATCCCTACGACCCAAAACAATAAGAAAAGAATATTTCAATATTTCAGGCAATCAGTTATCAGTAAGTGACTCTCAGTGGTCCTTTTTGACACAGGCTGTAACAACTCACTACTGCTAATAGAGAAGCATTTCATGTAACTACTCGAGGCTTTTTTACATAAAGCCTCTAAAGATCGAGTACATCTCAAAGGCTCTAAGAACCTAGCTGTCTCTATAAGGCCCTATTCTAAAGAACCTGGGACAGAAAAAAAAGGAAAAGTCAACTTTGACACACCATCTCAAAAAGAGTCTACCACAGGCAATAACTGTACCAACACAGAGCTTTACAGCATTGTCTACCGTGACATGCAAGGGGTCTACTGAACAAGACACCCCGGCCTAGATATTCACGACACAGATTTTTAACAGGAGGTTAGTTTTTCCTTTTAGCCAATCAGGTCGTCCATTGCTGTGAGGACGTCATCTCTACAACTCGTTGGTCCTTGGTGCGCCCTCGTGTGGATAACATGAAAAACAAATTCTAATGCTACAGCACGAAGAACAACTAAAAAGGAAAAGCCCAAGAACGTAACAACGAGGCAGGACAAAATGCATTATGCATACCTAATTCATAAGTCCACACGATTTTTTAGGCAGCGCTTTTGCACACACAAATTAATGGAATTTCTTCCTAATGGAATAACAAAAGGACAGATATTGCGGTCTAGGGCTATCACTTCAGCTTGCAAAAACGCTCCCCATCTCCATGTAAAGAAGATCCATGTAAAGAAAATAAAATGTTTAGAAATTGCCTCATCTTTCCCAACACCTAATATAAAAAGTCATAGATGGTCTGATGAACTTAGGTTCTCTCATATCCTTCCTATCGCAGAAAGAATAAGACTCTCCTCTTCAGAATTCCCACTGGTCTCCAGAGCGACTCTCAGTTTCTGCCAGAAGATGCGTCTGTCCTGTTCTGGTTTGGGCCGACTAAGGTAGGTTCATTTCTTAATTAATCTTCTCATTCTGTAGTATGGAGACAGCTGATGTGTTGGAATATTCTCCAGGAAAACCAGGATAAGAACATCTTTCTTCTCATCAAAGAGTCAGAAACTGGCCACCTGGAGCTCTCTGGAACACCACTCACTCTCCAGGTAATGGCAACTGATTACACAGATGGTTTTGAGACTGCTATAAATCCCATCTACGATATTATCCACAATGGGGTTCTTGCTGACCTGCAAGATTTGGATTTGAGTGAGGTTTGCTTACATGAGAAAGTCCATTGACTGCAGACCAGTAGAGGACATCAAAGGTTTCGTAAGGTTCTTAAGGTTTTGTAAATTCCCAAAATCTCCTTTATGGATGAAATTCAGCTTGTTTTGTGCTAAATTCAAAACATTTAGTTCCTCAAGACAAGTTCTAAAACTATTTGTTACAGAAAATAGTCTGCCTGAGTCAATGCGCAGGGACCTTAATTTCCTAAGGTTTTATAAAAGCATCATTTTCCATAGAAGACATTTCCATAAGTATTTAATGTTTCTAACTCTATCAGGTTGTTAAAATCTGAGTGTGTTAAACTATTTATATTGTTGTAACTTAGGTCTAGGATCTTTAAAGTGGAAAGGTATCCAGTCGGAACACTATTCAGTTTGTTGTTGGAGAGATACAGCATATTACGTTTACTCATTGACCTAAATGCCAAATGTGTTATGTTGCTGAGACTATTCTCAGTCAATTCAAGTATTACTACATCTGTGCAGTATATTAGTTTTGCCTTTAATATGGATCTCAGGTTGTTGGATATTAAATGTATTGCTCTAAGTGTCTTAATTAGGCAAGCAGCAGTTACTAGTGGTTTAACAGTTTCCTCTTTGAACTGGTACAGTCTTAGGTTAGTCAATGAAGTGTTAAAGGTTTCCAGCAATGATTGAATATCCTGGGGGCTCCTTTGCATCCCATTTAAATTAAGCGTAGTGATATTTCCCAGGTATTTTTTGTCCTGCACATACCAATTCATATTTCCATTAGTGAAAGACAAATCTAATGACTCAAGAAGAGGAAAAATATCTGCTGTGATCCTGAATACCTCCAAAAGATTTTGAGATAGGTCCAGGGCTTTCAGTTGTAAAGATATATTTGATACCTGCCAACTCTGAAAGGAAACAAATCTGTTTTTTCCAATGTACAGCTCCTGAAGGTTGAGTAATTTAAAGATTGGTTGAGCTTTAGAGATATTAGATGAACAATTACCTGTTAAACTCAACACTTCTAAACTAATAAGAGCGCAAAGGCAGAGATGGAGATATTCTCAATTTGATTTTCATCCAGTCATAGCACAGTAAGGCTGACCAGATTTTGGAAGAGCTCTTCTGAGATGGTATAGAGCCTGTTGTGGGCAAGATTCAACTCCTGCAAGGCTTGCAAATTCCCAAAAGTCCCCTCCTCTACATCCTGGATGAAGCTGTGAGACATATTCAGGTGTTCAAGCTCAGTCAGATGTATTAAATTCTTTTTTGGTTACATTTCTTAAGTGATTTTAAGAAAGATCAAGGACTCTTGTGTTTTCTGGCGCCTTCTGTGGTACAACAGCAAGTTCCCACTTATTGCATAATGCCTTCAAATTTGAAGGATATTTTTGAGATCCTTTGATTTTACAATTAGGCACAAAAAAACCCACTAGTAGGAGGAACATACAGGATGCAGGACAATACTAATGGCAGGTGCATACAGAATGCTAGTGGAAAACATGTAGCTTGCATGATTTCAGATGGAAAAAAGTTTGGGATTAAACCAGATCCTCACATTATGTACAGTCTTGTATATCCAGCTAATCACAGTTGATGTGACAGTGGTAGGTGAACTTGGAGAGCATCGTCTTCAGTACTGATGTAGAGACAGAAGAAGAAGCATGACCTTAATATATAGAAACAGTAGTTCAAAGGCATGGGGCTATGTATAGGTATTTATATGGGCAGCAAATGTATATTTTCATATAAAACTCTTTATAACAGACGCAAATGCAGTAAAACATTGAGCAAAAATTGATGCAAACCCCCCCCCCCCCCAAAAAAAAAACAAGACAGTTACAACCACAAGAAAAGAGCAGAACAGAGGTGCACCCTCAAGATAACTGATGCTGTCTGGAAGGACAGAGAAAAGAACCTAAACCCCAAGTCAAATAAAGAAGCCTGGAGGAATTTTCCATGGTGCCATTATGATCACATCTTTGTCTTTTTAACTATTTTTTACTTACTCTGTACTTACAAATACTTAGTGACCTGGTGAATAATTTCAAACAATTTTCTTTCTGCCATACATTTCTTTATAGATGTAGCAGGAGAAGAACTTACAAAAAAGAGTTTTAAACTAACGATTTAATGGAACAAAGGAAAACTCGAAATAACTGCACAAACGAAAGCAAAACAAACCTGAAGTAACATCAATAACCAACCAAACATTTAAAACGAACAGGGGTTTTAAAGGAAAGGAAAATGAACATAGGTGGTGCAGCACATTTGACATAAACACACGTTACCTGTGTGGGCCATGGCACAAAACCAAAACACAACATGTGGAAATAAGGCAGATCATAAACAAAAGCCACGCTGTTGTTGCCAGGCTGCTCGGGGGTGGCACCGTCACAATACACATATTCTTTTAACAGATAATAGGCAATAATAGAACCTGATCAAATACTCCTAAGTAATTTTGTAATGAAAATGTAATTGGCCAAGCTGTCACTGTGTGGGAGAGACCAAGCTCCTTTTTCCTACTGGTGTAATATCATCTATGTGAGAGCACCTACTAGATTACACAGATTAATACTAGATTACAAAAATAAAACTCATTTTTTTGGCTGGCATTCTCCTCTCACAATCCTAGTCTGCCTAGGTGACCAAAGGTGCACATGTTCTTCTACATGTAGTACAAAAGAAATGGCCTACAGTAGAGGTGTTGCAGTGTTGTACTGAAATGCTTGTTTAAACCTGGCTGAGATGTGTCCTCTCATGTGGTCAAATGTATTTGCCTCCACAAGCAACGCAATGGTTGAAAATACAATCTGCTCAACCTAACAAGTGTCTACAATAACTAATGAAAAGAAATGTCCCTTATACTTTAAGTTTAACTATGCTATTGGTTACATTTATAATACTGAATTTTCCTCTTATAGTTTATCAACATTATAGATCACACTCCAGATCTGACTTCACGTCAATATATTTGTGGGATATATTTCAGTAATGGTATTTCATTGTATGATGTTAACAAATGATCTTTATATGTTGATAATGATGAACATATAAAGAACTCGTGTAAACAAAGAGCAAATGCATTCTTCTCTGTTCTGCTGAAAGTGAGTCTCTGGAAAAGGTGCTCTTTAGCCAAAGAGGAATGAGGAATTAATTAACTTTCTAGTTTCTCAGTAACAAAGACCAAACATTTTAATTAAGGATAACTTAGTCTGACTGATCACCTATCATATTGTAAGAAAACTACCAAAAGTAACTGCAGCTGACATTTTTTGGGGGGTGGGGTGGGGGTGCAATTGCAATCCATCCATCCAAGCTACTCCTGTTCTACCAAAGTGGGGGAACACAGACTTTTACTCAGGCTTGTGATTACCCAGTCCTGGCTGTCATTAAACACAAATGTAAGCTAGTATCAAAACTTTATTAACAATTTGTATAGAGGAAATATTAGAAATATTTTTTTAGATAAAAGAGGCTCAGATAAACAAAATATAAACAGAATTACGTAAAATATAATGAGCAGTTGGTATTAACTAGAATACATGCTAAGACTTTTACCTGGAAATAAACAGAACTTTACCTAGTATGTATAGAAGATCATAAGATGGAGCTGTATTAAACCTGCTCACAGCTCCAAGAAACTTTACCTTACTCCCCACAAACTACCACCACAAACAAATCATATGGATTACACTGCAGAAATACAGAAAACTATCACAATAAATAGAAATATATGCCCAAGGGATGAAAAGAACAAAATTGCAACTATGCCGATCTATGTTTTTGTCTTACGTAATCCTTTTGCAGAAAATATGCTAGGATAAAAGTCATGCAAAAATACAGGGGCTGGCACCTGGTTACCAATAACACTGGAGGAAAAATAGGAACACAGCTCAGCTGTTTCATGAGCCACTGAGTGAACAAAACCTTCAGCCTGGTTTGTACCTACTGTGGTTGTAGATGTGCCATTGGCTGCATGGCTAAAGGGATGTACATGCTGCCTTCGTGTAGTGTTTAAGGGACATATGTGTCTGCCCGCTTTACACCATTTAGCTTTTTTTAAAATCCAAAGCGATTTACAATTACGACTGAGTACAACTTGAGCCATTGCGGATTAAGGGCCTTGATCAGGGGCCCAACAGTGGCAACTTGGAACCAGCAACCTTTAGATTACAAGGCAAGTACCTTAAGCACTGACCATACTGCCTTCATGTAGTGTTTAAGGGGCATGGATGCCACCACCTTCTCTGTTTCTCAGCCCATGTCAGTAAATGTTGCTATGCATTCATCAGCAACAGCTACATTCTAACCAGCTCCATGAGGTTTGACTGTGCGTGATCATTGTGTGTGCTTACAGTGTGAACTTAACTTGTGCTTACACAGTGAACTTAATGGCTCTCCGGTACTCTCATCAAACTCACATGAGATGGCTGTTCTCGGAACGTTACTATTAAAGGTGTTGGCTACCAAATGATCAAGGTCCTATAACCCTGATGGCTTCCAAGTTAATTTACTGAGAAAATATAGACCATGAGATGTTTTTGTTTGTTTGCTTTTTTTCTCCAAATGCATGACAGCCAAGTAAATACAGTTTACTGATATCATCATAGACCAATAACAGATGGGGTAGCTGCGGCTGGTTGAAAGGTCCAGTTCTGTAATGTTTGAGAATAGTCTGTGGTTTTCCACTAGAAGTGTCAGTGATGCCTTTTATAGATCTTAATTTGCAAAAGAGATGAATGTACTTCCTGAATAGCCTGTCATTTCTGAGTTTGGAACTGCAATAGGATTATTACAGAAAAAACTCTAAATTTTGTATAACAATTTCTTTTTTAAAATTTTTTAAAATAAGAGAATAATAATAATGTTCTGTAATAAGAAGGTTTTGCTCCTGTACCTTCTTTTCTAGAAATGAAAACCAGTTTCTACAGTGCTTGCTCTTTCTGTGCTGTCTTATTCACCACATATGCTGTTTTCTATACCCTCCATTCTCCATCGAAACCTTGTACTGGATGGAAGGACATTTAGACCTGACATTTATTTGCTATTTAGTGAGGTGGCGGTCAGGGCTCTGTACAGGAAACTGGAGTTACTCCACCCCATACCCATCTAGCCCTGACTTTATGGACCTTGCTTTGTGTACAGGGCCAGATTCATGCTGGAGCAGACTTTCATACTTCCCCCATAATGTATTTTCATGCTGTAGCATTAACATTAGCCTTCACTGGAACTGAGGGACCTAACTCAATCTCTGAAAAACAGCTCCAGGTGATTATCCCTCCTCTACCAAACAGGTAAACTGACCCTGGACTGTGACTATGTCTCGGACTCTGGATATGCCCCTAATAAATCTCACTCTTCTCTGCACGTGTCCGCCTCCTTACTGCTCACAGTTACACTAAGAGATAAAATTTAGTAAAATAATTTTAGAAAACCTGAAAACTGAATGCTCTCTCATTTTACATATTTTTTTTTTCCCTTAAATTAATATAATGAAGGCTGCTTAATATCTGAAATGTAGATTACATGGAGTAACATCCTTAGTGGGATATAAAAGGAGTATCAATAGTATGATCTTTGGTTTACTTTCATTGCTTTCAACCACAAGAGATGCCACAATTCACTAAGGTCATGTATATAAACAGGAAGTGAATCACACTTGTTGCCTTCATTTGTGGTAAGAGAGTTGGACTTGTTACAGCATGGAATCAACATTAATTAAAGGTAGGGTAGTTTTATTAACATCTGTGAATGCATCTCTTTAAAATATTTGCTCTGTTTAAATGTTTAAATTGAATTACATAGTAGTAAAATGTTTTTGACATTCACAGTTAATATATAATATATACACATATGAACTGTCCCTCTCTGTCTTCCCTAATAACTACTTGTTCATTTCTTGCAATGTAAATGACTGGTTTCTTTTTTTTTTAAATAATAAAATATGTTATTTAAATAGCATAAACAACATAATTAAAATTTATCAGACATGCCCATGGAATGAGAAGAAACAAGCTATAGCCTCAAATTCAGTGTCACTGATGTTACATTTTTCTGATTTGCAATCTGGTGAAGAAATTCTGATAGAAAGAATTTTGACTTTCAAAGAAGATAAAACTCTACATGTCAAGTTAATTTGTATGTATCAGAAACAGGTCATTCACATGCCAACATTTCTTCTTAAAGCATTGTTCCTCTTTGTTCATTCTGCTTTACTGCCACATACAAGTTGCTATGATCACTGCCTTCTTTGTGGAAAACTGTAACATAAGGGGTTCTCCAACAAATCCAGCACATTTGATGGTCATTTGTACCAAGAGGGCAATTAAGAGTCTTGGATATTTCCTACAACAAGATATCAAAGATAAAGGGGAATGATTTGGTGCATTTATCCTCTCTTACAAATCTAAATATTTTATCTAATATACTCCAGGACATAGAAGAGGGGGTATCCAGGAGTTAGGTGGCTTTGCACGAATTGAATATTGCATTCAACACAATCTAACCACAATCTAACAAGATACAACATATTGAAGCACATGCATTTGAAGGATTATTAAGTTTGATTGAACTTGACTTGCAGTCTAACAAGATTACCCAGACTTCAGTAAGGCACCTATTTTCTCAAAACTTCTAAAGTTACAGCATCTTTTATTAAGTAACAATTACATATCTTACTCATCCCAGAAGAGTCTTGATGAGCCAACCTTTGCATCATTAACATCATTAGAAAGTCTAGCCATTCATAGTCAAGGGATTGGGAATATTCCTGTAAACTTCCTGGAGGGACTCAAGGGTTTAAATGTATTATTTGCTGGTAGATTGAATATAAACTCTCTACATCCTTGTACCTTTACCTACACCCCTAGCCTGAGATATCTTGACCTCAGTAAAAATTAACTGTCGTCACTTTCTCCAGAAACATTTTTGCCAGTTAAAAAACTCTACAGACTTGTCATGATCAAAACTAGGCTACAATCATTGGACTTTGTAGTGCTGGTAAACCTTACTGATTTATATTTTTTGTTTTTAAGACAAAACGTGATTAGCAGTCATCAACAAGACTGTAATTGACTTGCTTTAAAAATGGATATATCTCGATCTTGAACAAAATGTTTCTCATGTGACTGCACCAATGTGTGGTTCATTAACTGGACAATACATAACAAAAATTTGCAAGTTTTAAATGCTGACCTACTTCAAGTGCACTTGCCCATCGACTGTCCGAGGAAGTAAACTTTGGGATTTTGATCTGAACTCCTGCAATGTATGTGGGATTTTGTTGTTTCATTTGCACTACCTGCTCAGTGCTTTTTTTGATCACTTGACACGGCAGGTTGTCTATGCTTACTATCTTTTCCTGGTTTTCCTCTATGACAGCAAGCAGCACAGAAAGCAAAGGCCTAATGGTTTCCACCATGACGCTTTCATTTCCTACCACACCCATGATGAACTGTGGATTCTCAACGAGCTGTTACCTGTACTGTAGGGATAGCAGGGCTGGAGGCTGTGCCTGCATCACAGGGACTTCCAGCCAGGAAAACCCATCATAGATAATATTGTAGATGGAATCTACAACAGTCATAAGGCCGTCTGTGTAATCAGTCGTCACTACCTGCGGAGTGAGTGGTGTTCCAGAGAGATCCAGGTGACCAGTTTCAGACACTTCAATGAGAAGACAGATGTTCTTATCCTGGTTTTCCTGGAGGACATTCCAGCCCATCAGCTGTCTCCATATTACAGGATGAGGAGTGTAATTAAAAAACAAACATAACTCAGTTGGCCCAAACCAGGTAAAGACACTCAGGTCTTCTGGAAGGAACTGAGAGTTGCTCTAGAAACCCGAAGAACGTCGGAAGGGGGTGTTAATAAAAAAATAAGACTTACCTTAAGTGCCCAAAACCAGGAGAGGACATACAAGTTTTCTGGCAGAAACTGAGAGTGACTCTTGAGACTTAGAAGACTTGTGAGCAGTGTTGATTTTCTGGTAACTGATTTAATCTTGCATCATAGAGCAGTGGTACATTGCACAGTACATTATTTGACACACACAGGATTGCTTTGGTTTTCTATGTTTCTTATCCAAATGACCTTTAAAAGGGGATTACAGCACTTTGGTTGTTATCTCTTTTTTGGGGGGCAGGAGGTGTCTTTAGTCATTTTCTACTTTTTCTGATGATTATGTCTGTCTACATGTATTATTATTTGTTTACACAAAATCTTTTGACCTGTTATAGAAATGCTATAGAAACTAAAAATCAAATGACTTCTGTTTCATACGTCACTATTATGCTGAATGTTTGTGCCTGTAATGTGTGGTGGCCAGAGTGCCGCAGGGCGCGAGGCAGGACGCACAGACTTCCTCGACAGGGACGAACATTTATTAATGCTTGAAGTAACCATCAGAAGATAGGCACACTGGTCATAAAGAGATGGAAATGGTCAGCAACATGACTCTGGCATTTAAATGATGCTCAGTTGCTATTATGGGGCCCAAAGTGTGCCAAAAAATATCCTCCGCACCATTACACCTCCACCACCACCCTGAACCTTTGATACAAAGCAGGATGAGTCCATACTTTTATGACAAATTCTGACCCTACAATCTGAATGTCGCAGCGGAAATCGAGACTCATCAGACTGGTATGGTCTTCTGCTGCTGTAACCCATCTGTATCAAGGTTTGATGTGATGTACATCCAGAGATGGTCTTCTGCATACCTTGGTTGTAATGAGAGGTTATTTGAGTTTGTGTTGCCTTTCAATCAGCATGAACCAGATTGGCTATTTTCTTCTGACCTCTGGCATCAACAAGGCATTTTTGCTCAGAGAATTACTGCTCACTGGAGCAGTTTAGCAGGTGTACCTAATAATAAAAATCATTTAAAAAAAAATCAAACAAAATATCATTTAAAGTAATAATTTATATGTGAAACACCTCATGAACCTAATTTTAGAAGGATGAATACCCTCCACAAGGGGGAACTAAAACCCCCACAGTTCTGTTGGGATGCCGTGTAGGAGTGGTGTTTTGCATCGATGTGTAATCTTGATAAGTGAATGCAGCAGGTCAGGTTCTTTTCATATCATAATAAATGAAACATTATTTGTTTATTTATTTATTTGTTTGTTTATTTTATTTACTTCACAAGGCCCCCTGTTAACCTTAAAATATCCAAAATCAAACTAAACTATAAAACTTGTGACACTTTAACACATGTGAGTTTGGAATGGCACCAGGAGTGTTACAGAAAAAAAAAAACTCATCAATGAGTTTACCTTATTAATTCAATCTATGTTGATGAGTAACAATGCTGTTCTGTAAATAACTAAAAATGTTCTTAATTATATTTCTCTTGAAGTGAAATACAGCTTCTGCAAAGATTCTTCTTCCCATTGAGGGACAACAGATCTACATAGCTTACACGTTCATGAACACTGCATATATTTTTCAGCTCCTGGCACACACATGCCTCCTGCTAATGTTGTTGCCTCATACGTGGTGCTGCAGTACCTCACCCACAAATGGGTGTCTTAGTTATTTAATATTTATTTTTGTTATTATTTTATATTAATCTTTACTCATTTCAGACCAAGATATTCCAGTTTACTAAGAGTTGCATATCACTCGCCTTATGCAATTTTATGTTGGAGAAAACCAAAATACTGATTAAAGATAGCATATATAATCATTTATATTATAGTGTATTGTGCTTTGAGAGGTGCACTATGCATGTATATAGTTCTCTTATTTTCTGAATTGCCATTCCAACAGTTCTTAACTCTAACCTGATATTGCTATCACATTTTTTCAAAGTTTGGGATTGTCGAATGCAGAACTATGAATTAGCTATTGTGCAACTGAAAAGGAAAACAATATGTCCCCTGTCTAAGGTACAACTGTCTAAGGTACAGCTGTCTAAGGTACAACTGTCTAAGGTACAACTGTCTAAGGTGCAACTGTCTAAGGTGCAACTGTCTAAGGTACAACTGTCTAAGGTGCAACTGTCTAAGGTGCAACTGTCTAAGGTGCAACTGTCTAAGGTACAACTGTCTAAGGTGCAACTGTCTAAGGTGCAACTGTCTAAGGTGCAACTGTCTAAGGTACAACTGTCTAAGGTGCAACTGTCTAAGGTGCAACTGTCTAAGGTACAACTGTCTAAGGTACAACTGTCTAAGGTACAACTGTCTAAGGTGCAACTGTCTAAGGTGCAACTGTCTAAGGTGCAACTGTCTAAGGTGCAACTGTCTAAGGTACAACTGTCTAAGGTACAACTGTCTAAGGTGCAACTGTCTAAGGTGCAACTGTCTAAGGTGCAACTGTCTAAGGTACAACTGTCTAAGGTGCAACTGTCTAAGGTGCAACTGTCTAAGGTGCAACTGTCTAAGGTGCAACTGTCTAAGGTACAACTGTCTAAGGTGCAACTGTCTAAGGTGCAACTGTCTAAGGTGCAACTGTCTAAGGTGCAACTGTCTAAGGTACAACTGTCTAAGGTGCAACTGTCTAAGGTGCAACTGTCTAAGGTGCAACTGTCTAAGGTACAACTGTCTAAGGTGCAACTGTCTAAGGTACAACTGTCTAAGGTGCAACTGTCTAAGGTGCAACTGTCTAAGGTGCAACTATCTAAGGTGCAACTGTCTAAGGTACAACTGTCTAAGGTACAACTGTCTAAGGTGCAACTGTCTAAGGTACAACTGTCTAAGGTACAACTGTCTAAGGTGCAACTGTCTAAGGTGCAACTGTCTAAGGTGCAACTGTCTAAGGTACAACTGTCTAAGGTGCAACTGTCTAAGGTACAACTGTCTAAGGTGCAACTGTCTAAGGTGCAACTGTCTAAGGTACAACTGTCTAAGGTACAACTGTCTAAGGTGCAACTGTCTAAGGTACAACTGTCTAAGGTGCAACTGTCTAAGGTGCAACTGTCTAAGGTGCAACTGTCTAAGGTGCAACTGTCTAAGGTGCAACTGTCTAAGGTGCAACTGTCTAAGGTGCAACTGTCTAAGGTGCAACTGTCTAAGGTACAACTGTCTAAGGTGCAACTGTCTAAGGTACAACTGTCTAAGGTGCAACTGTCTAAGGTGCAACTGTCTAAGGTACAACTGTCTAAGGTGCAACTGTCTAAGGTGCAACTGTCTAAGGTGCAACTGTCTAAGGTACAACTGTCTAAGGTGCAACTGTCTAAGGTGCAACTGTCTAAGGTGCAACTGTCTAAGGTACAACTGTCTAAGGTGCAACTGTCTAAGGTGCAACTGTCTAAGGTGCAACTGTCTAAGGTGCAACTGTCTAAGGTACAACTGTCTAAGGTGCAACTGTCTAAGGTGCAACTGTCTAAGGTGCAACTGTCTAAGGTGCAACTGTCTAAGGTACAACTGTCTAAGGTGCAACTGTCTAAGGTACAACTGTCTAAGGTGCAACTGTCTAAGGTGCAACTGTCTAAGGTGCAACTGTCTAAGGTGCAACTGTCTAAGATGCAACTGTCTAAGGTACAACTGTCTAAGGTACAACTGTCTAAGGTGCAACTGTCTAAGGTGCAACTGTCTAAGGTACAACTGTGTAAGGTACAACTGTCTAAGGTGCAACTGTCTAAGGTACAACTGTCTAAGGTGCAACTGTCTAAGGTGCAACTGTCTAAGGTGCAACTGTCTAAGGTACAACTGTCTAAGGTGCAACTGTCTAAGGTGCAACTGTCTAAGGTGCAACTGTCTAAGGTACAACTGTCTAAGGTACAACTGTCTAAGGTGCAACTGTCTAAGGTGCAACTGTCTAAGGTGCAACTGTCTAAGGTACAACTGTCTAAGGTGCAACTGTCTAAGGTGCAACTGTCTAAGGTGCAACTGTCTAAGGTACAACTGTCTAAGGTGCAACTGTCTAAGGTGCAACTGTCTAAGGTGCAACTGTCTAAGGTACAACTGTCTAAGGTGCAACTGTCTAAGGTGCAACTGTCTAAGGTGCAACTGTCTAAGGTGCAACTGTCTAAGGTGCAACTGTCTAAGGTACAACTGTCTAAGGTGCAACTGTCTAAGGTACAACTGTCTAAGGTGCAACTGTGTAAGGTGCAACTGTCTAAGGTGCAACTGTCTAAGGTACAACTGTCTAAGGTACAACTGTCTAAGGTGCAACTGTCTAAGGTGCAACTGTCTAAGGTACAACTGTCTAAGGTACAACTGTCTAAGGTGCAACTGTCTAAGGTACAACTGTCTAAGGTGCAACTGTCTAAGGTGCAACTGTCTAAGGTGCAACTGTCTAAGGTGCAACTGTCTAAGGTGCAACTGTCTAAGGTGCAACTGTCTAAGGTGCAACTGTCTAAGGTGCAACTGTCTAAGGTGCAACTGTCTAAGGTGCAACTGTCTAAGGTGCAACTGTCTAAGGTACAACTGTCTAAGGTGCAACTGTCTAAGGTGCAACTGTCTAAGGTACAACTGTCTAAGGTACAACTGTCTAAGGTGCAACTGTCTAAGGTGCAACTGTCTAAGGTGCAACTGTCTAAGGTACAACTGTCTAAGGTACAACTGTCTAAGGTGCAACTGTCTAAGGTGCAACTGTCTAAGGTGCAACTGTCTAAGGTGCAACTGTCTAAGGTGCAACTGTCTAAGGTACAACTGTCTAAGGTGCAACTGTCTAAGGTGCAACTGTCTAAGGTGCAACTGTCTAAGGTACAACTGTCTAAGGTGCAACTGTCTAAGGTGCAACTGTCTAAGGTACAACTGTCTAAGGTGCAACTGTCTAAGGTGCAACTGTCTAAGGTGCAACTGTCTAAGGTACAACTGTCTAAGGTGCAACTGTCTAAGGTGCAACTGTCTAAGGTGCAACTGTCTAAGGTACAACTGTCTAAGGTGCAACTGTCTAAGGTGCAACTGTCTAAGGTACAACTGTCTAAGGTACAACTGTCTAAGGTCTTGTCCTCACAAAGAACCATGAGTGTAACTCACGATGATGCCAGCATCATTTAACAATAGGAGTGGAAAAGAGCCTGGTGGATCCTTTCCTCTGGGTGGAAAAAAATGGCCAAATGCTCTTCCTGTTGATCAGATGCTCTTCCTGTTGATCAGATGCTCTTCCTGTTGATCAGATGCTCTTCCTGTTAATCAGATGCTCTTCCTGTTGATCAGATGCTTTTCCTGTTGATCAGATGCTCTTCCTGTTAATCAGATGCTCTTCCTGTTGATCAGATGCTCTTCCTGTTGATCAGATGCTCTTCCTGTTGATCAGATGCTCTTCCTGTTGATCAGATGCTCTCCCCATTGCTCATAGCAACGTTACCCAGTCTTGGGCACCTTTTAGTGTAGAATTTTTCTCCAGGCCTGTTCATCTAGCCTAAAATGTTGCATGAAATGCCGTTCAGAAACAATGTGGTTGCTAGTGTGATGCATCTTGGGGGAAGATATATATTAGGTGAAGATATAATTGGGTAAAAATCTTTAAAAACCACTCTTCTGATAGATATTAAAATTATATACTTGGGTTCATGAACTGATGCTCAGAAAATAAAGGTCTGCACAGTGCGATGTCCTTCTTTGATTTTACCACAAGATGGCACTGTAGTTTATTTTTTATTGTCTGTAAAACTAGTTGCTAAGCTATAGTTGAGGGGGAAGTGAAATAACAAACCACTATGATTGTGTCAGAGTAGCAGAGGATGTTCAATAAATTGTTTTAACATCCTAGAGATTCTTTTTGCAAACATAAGCTATAACACAGTTTAAAAGCAAAGAACAAGGTGCAGGTTTACTGATGTAATGTGGCCTCTGTGTTCATTTAGACCCCAAAAAGTTTTAAATGAAAGTTTGAATATTAACTGGATGTAAAAGGAGTGTTGATAAGACTGTGACCTCTGATTTAGTTTAGTTGCTTTGAATGTTTGCAGCATCATCCAAGCACGGACCCTTTTAAGATACCAGGTAATCCAAAAGCTTGGGTATGTTAACTACTATTGATTTCTTATCCAGATTTGTTAGATTTTAATGATCAAATCAGTTTTTCAAACTGCTTTGAACAAAATGCTTTGCTTAAAATGCCGCAGTTAATTACAAAATGGAACTGTATCTTTAATTACTTTCTGTGTCACTAACGTTACATTTTTTTAGGTAATCTGAAGAAGGAAAGACCACTAAATATAAGTAAAGTTACCTCTGATTTCCAACAAAGGTAAAATGTTACATTTGACTATAATAACTCATCCATGTTAGAGATATACAGCCTATATACCCGCATTTCACCTTCTGCACACACTCTATCTCTCTTACTGGTATACTACTTCAAACATGTCACTGTGATTTGTGCTTTTTTTGTGGAAACTGTAACATAAGGGGTTCATATCCAGGAAATGTGATGGCCCTTTGGAATAAGAGAACAATTAATGCTGTACCAGAAAACCTACCCTACCTGTTAAGAGTCTTGGATATTTGCCAAAACTGATCAGCCATTTCTTGAAATCAATGTTTGTTGATTAGAACTTTTTTTAATAAGCATATGGCTTGTACTGTTTTCATCAGCTGAAGGGAGAACAGGTTTGAGGGTTATGTTGGTGCCAGGCAAACCAGTCATGGATAATATTGTGGGCTTTATGGCATCCACAAGACCATCTGTGTGACCAGTCGTCACTACCTGGAGAGTGAGTGGTGTACCAGAGAAATCCAGGTGGCAGGCGGCTCTGACAGTATCATTTATTAACTATGCTTAATGGTGGTATTTTTTAGACTTAGATTCTTTATAGTGTTTGTTTATTTGGTGGCAACAGCTCCACATGGAGCCTAATTAAGGATATTGAGGATATTGAACATATTGGCTTCATTGTGAGTTTCTGATTTCTACATTTTTAGAAAGTACAGTTTGCTTTACAAAGTTGGGTTAAATAAGCATGCAGTTGTTCAAATACATGCACATCATTATGGTGCCATTAACTAAAATGGAGATTTATTATTCTCATTTTTGTTCCTGATTTCTTTAGTATTTGAAATATTTTTTTTTAATAAAGAAAGATAAAAAAAAAGTGGCAAATAAAAAATGCTATTTATTAAAAGTACCATTTTCAATTTGACATTTAGAAAGAAGTGCAGAAATGTGCTTTTTGTATTTTGCATGCACAGTAATTCTTCTTAGTCCTCACAGCCAAATATTCTAGGTGGGAACTTCTGGGCTACTGGACTGATCTTGCTCACAGCCAGGACTTTAGGAGTCTGGTACAAATAATACTCTGGGCCAACAAATAGCTTCACACCCTCGCTGTCACATGTGGCTGCATCCACTTTATGAATGGGGAGTGATGCCTCGCTCTTAACAGCTCTTGGGGTTGCGGTCAGATCGATATCGATCATCTTTTGACCTGCCAGGGGGAAAAAAGTAAAACGTCTAAAATGTATCCATGAAGTAATAGTTCACACAAATGTTCTAAAGTGGTGAACAGTGAGTAGGTGCTGACAGGGAACAGCTAGTGTCACCTTTATCATTCTACTAGTGTTAATACAGTACTGGCACTGGTAGCACCTTCTGGTGGAATATTATTTAAAAATGACTTAAAAATGATCTGCAGCTGTTTGTTTATTTATATTTTAATCAAATTACTATTCATTATATGTAGCACAGCACATAATTTTAATCATATGAAGAATGTAACCTTTTGATGTGTTCATAATGTAAAATAACATTTAATAAATATTATTTTATATGATATAAATTTAATATAAATTTATATGAATATAAATATTTAATATAAACGTTCCTTAATACAAAATGCCGATGAAGGCCATTGGGACTTACCTTGAATAATGTGAGCAACATGTTGATCTGCACATACAAATGCAGCGTCCACAGGTCCCTGTATGCCCAGCTCCTCTGTCACAGATTTAGGGTAGCCCTCTATAAGAGTGTAATGTGCTGCTGACTTGTAGATATATATTTGACCTCCCTGTCAAACATGAATGAATTTCATGGTTAACTGGACTGAAGCATTGTCCTTTAGGAGTCAACATTAATAAGACTGATTCATGGATAAAAGTATTTTGCTCGGACTGCTTAATTAAACTGAAAATGCACCAGGCTTTCATGACCACCTTTGGCCTGTTATGCAAACCTGAAAAGCAGTCTTTTTTTTCCTTCACCTGGATAATGTACATATTGTCACCATAAGAGAAAACTGCATCTACAGCTCCTGACACCTCCTTCCAAGATCTTGTAATGGGAAAGTGGTGAATACCATCACGGGGTGTGTCCAGTCTAATGTACATGCTCCCTGTTTGTGTGGAGTGTGAACACAGATGTGAGAGGAAAGAAAGATTTCATATTGAATTCTTATTTATCTGCAATCAGAGGCACTCATGTAGGAAATCATAATCACCTGTGAATGCATATGATTTCCCCATTCTGTCTGTGGTTATGGCATCAAGTTTACAGCGTGGCTTTCTGTGTGCTTCCCCATGGCCTGCATTAGAATTTTACACACAAACAAGAATACACATTCCTGGAAATGTAATTGACTTTCATGAGCCACAAAATATTTTCTCTAGCTGCTTCACAACACATCGACCACTTACCAAAGTTTGGGCACGTCATGAAGTAGTGCCTAGCGTCCTTGGGATAAGCTCCTGATACGTCTCCGGACACTGGATGGAATCTGGTGAAGTTGTTGCCATGGAAACAGTAGTAGTGCTCAACCCAGCGGAGCACAGACGTGCAGTTGGGCAGGTGATTCCACTCCTTCTTTTTCACTGTCTTGGTCTTGATGTCAAAGCTGTACACATCACTTCCTGAGCAATTATCACATTGCCATTATCACACTGCCCATATTTAGATTAAATAAATTTCAGGTTAGGCACTTAAATCTCTATTCAAAGGAGGAGTTAGTAGAAAACTAATTCCTTTAAGCATTTGACAGACAACACCTGTGCATCGACCCCTATATATGTCCACCCTTGTCTTTTAAGTGCAACTTCCTTACACTTACAGTTAAGGCCAAAACTAAAGCCCATTGAAAATACTGAGACCAGATACAAAACATTTAAGAGTCTCATTATTCACCCTTGAAGAACAAGACAGAGTTGGTGGTGCACTCTCTTTTGGGGCACTCCACCGCTGCATCCAGGTGGCTGGGGATTCCTGGGAAAACCTGCTGGATATTCACTGGGAAGCCTTTCTCCAGAGTTTGTTGGTAGTAGCTAAACACCATGTCATCCTGTGGCACATTGATACCATTCTATCAAACTCATAGTTTCTGCAGTGAAAGCATGTGTGTTGGCTGACAGTCATCATAATATGGTTATTTAGATTTTAGAGAACTAAATCTATTGCAACCTGTCCCAGTTATTGAAATTTTGAAATATTTACTAATGCTGCACTAAATGCACATGCACATGAGTTTATATATGTTGGTTATATAAAAATATATTTATCCATGATTATGTAATACTTTCATATGTAGCAACATATTTTCATATATTGTTCAACTACAGATCTTATTCTCTATAAATAAGTTTATTATTATGAGGTACCATGTAGATTAAGGAACTATTATTTAAATTTAATTGTGAAATACACATGCTAATGTCACATATTTACTACCCACACACCACATATTTGTTTTTAAAGATTATTTTAAAGATTTTAAATATGGCATATGTTCTAAGAAGACTTTTTTGCATGGTGCTAGGATTTAAAATATACTGTTTGGTTATGATAAATTTTACTGCAGAATACCAAAAAGAAGAAGATGTGGTCATGGGCTTGTGGCTCATCCTCATCTTTACTGTGCATGCGGAAGGCTGCATCCACGTGAGCCAGATGATGATATTCATCTAGTTCCTGGAATGTACCATTCGCAAGCTGAGCAGGGCCGGAGAAACCCTTCCATAAATGGTCACCTGTGTAGATTAAAGTCACCTGTTTAGTTACACTCACAGGGTCTGTAAGTGATTACATTTTTTTGAAGATGATCAAATCTTTGCTATTGCAATTTACCCTGCCAACCTATTTGCAAAAACAAACACGCATAGCAATTTTTTCAGTCAAAGCCATTAATCTGAAGTCCACAAATTTGTTCTTAAGCTACTTCCTAATGCAGAAATGCCTCTATCAGTGGGATTCAGGTTTAAGTCACGGATTTTCCATGTGCCATGCATAGCAACTGACTGCATTTTCACTGGGATGGAACAACAACCTTCACCCTCTTCTTCCCAATGCACTTACCTCTTAGCTGCTGAGTAGATTGAATAGTGGAGTGACTAGATGTGAGTACTGTCCTCTGATGTTATAGTGGTGATTAAAACTGTGTGGTGTTGTGTAATATAAACTAATAATAAAAAATATGAATAAATGTGGTGTAAAATTACTAGGAACCTTTGAAAAAGAATATGTTTCCTTTCTCATCGGGTGTAATAGCGTCAAACTCGACACCATCACAGCGGTCAAACTTGGCATCATAATGAGTTTCTTCAGGATGCTCCTTGGGCTGATCTAAACAATAGCATTTTCTAAATTAATTCTTCAAAAATCATTTAAATTGTATGTAAAATGTAGCTTTGCTTTTGTGATATTTGACAGTTATCAAATATCTATGGACAGTTTCTGAAAATAATTGGCTACCCCCACCAAAACCACCACTAATTAATTAAATAAAGAAATAAAAATTGGTAGAAATGTATATACCTGCCATTATAACATCATGGTGGCTGTAATATAAAGAGATCCATTAATAAAATGTAGTAGTTAATAAAATATGTTGGTATTGCATTGCCATCTTACAAATGACAGATACTTTTAAGCAAAAAGGAGACTGAAGAAACATGACTCATCCTGATAGCAGTGAAAAAAAAAAACACATTGAGTTGCACAGCTGACTTTGACCTCAGTCTGTCTGCATTATTGATCGAATGCTACCCTGTATGACCTAACAAACTAAACAGAGAGATAGAAAATCAAGCTTATGGATCTAAAGTACAGCATAACATAAGAGAATTCAGGCTAAAGCTGTGGTGATGAATCTTGTTGTGGTGTTTCAGGAAAGCACCTCTGTTTAGTACAGGTCTGGTGAGGATTACTCACGTTGGCGCTGTATGGGTTTGGATCACAACCAAGAACCCCAACAGGAGCCTCACGAGCAGCTTCATGATGAGCAGTCCAATCGATACAAATCAGCTGTGATCAGTAAAAGTTACTCAAACAGGAGAAGGACTTTTATGCCGGTCCTCTGGAAGGGCGGGAGCTATGTGGGTGGCTCTGGAATAATTTGGTCACACAATTTACCATCAGAACAGGACAGAGCAAGGGTGAAAAGTCCCTTTTTGCAAAATTTTGGGGATTTGGCAATCAGCAATCAGGCCACTAGCAATATATAGCTATATAAACTAGCAATTAAATTGTTTTTAAATGATATATATCATTATATTTATATATTTATAAATTATAATTATAATTATATAATGACTGTGATTTAAATAAATGAAATCAGACTGGGAAAGTTTCAGTGTCCAGATGTTTTGGCAAGATGCCAAAACTGATAGAGAGCAGCTGCTGAAATCAACAAACCAATCAAACTAACACTCAACACCTTGCTGTGTAATAGAATGTATAACAAGACTGAGAAGTTCTGAAAGGTGGTGTGTATCCAGGTGCACACTCTCTCTATTGACAAACACCATGCAAAGGACACAATGGCACAATCCACACATGTAATTCTTGAAGGGTGATACAAAGTCCAAAATCCAAATGACAGTTCAAACCAAGCAAACAAAACTAACAGGAGTGTCCACAGTCATAGTCAAAAGCACCCCTCCCCCCCGCCAATCTGAAACGTTGTCTTCAGAAAGACAGATGGAACACCTCATTATAGAAGCACTCCACTTCAGGAGAACTAGATATTATCAATTATAACCAGTCTTGTTGTCTTCCTATAGGAGAGTGACGTGTCTTTCAGAAAGTCCACTTCTGTGTGCGACTATAGGTGTTTAGGTATGGGCAGGGGCTGAAGCAGACCAGCAGGAAGCTGAAGGTGAGAGCAAGAAGTAGCACATATAAGATGTACCTGTGCCAGTAGAAGGTTACTTATCAGGTGTGTGGCACGCTGGATGCCAGGGTGACTGCAGCTGCAGGGGAGGTATGCGCCCATTGCCCTTACTGGGTTGGAAAGAAACAGGGATACAGATTAGAGCCAGCAGACATTCAGGGATGCAGGTTTCATACCCTGAGACATCCGTATGTCCTGTGACATACTCCATGTCGCGGTGGTGGGAAAAGATGAGAAAACAGTGCTCAGCCAAGTGTCGCCACTCTTCATATTTCCCATGTAGTGAGGTTCCTGGAGTAGAAGGCCAATGGGTGAAGCTTCTCTGTGGTGCCCTGGCACAGCCCCTACCCCTTCTCAGAGCAATCCGTCTGGACCATCTGGAGTCAGGCTGTTAGGATGGGGCAGAGGTGAAGTGCTCTTTGAGGTCCTGGCATGTTAAATATATGGTATATATATATGACCGTTTATTGCATAATAATAATTGAATGCAATTTATCTTTTCTTTATTTGATGTTCTATATCTCTTATATGTGTGTTTGTGAAATTTCTCAATGTTCAATGTTCAGAATCTGTCATTTGGCTGTATCATTTTGTGACTGGATAGCTACAGCCAAGATGCATGGGCACTCAGTGTAGTTCATTCTAGTAAGACATTCAGTATAAATGATAAAAAACAGTAAAACAAAGGGTCAAGTGAACAAATTATAACTAGCTGTGTACCTTTTATGAATGACCTGACTGAATAAAGGGGAGTCATATGTATTATTTGCTCTTGAAAAGTTCATATCATGGTTGAGTGTGTTCAAATGGTGCATCCATAACTTATGATTAATACATAATTGGACAGCATATAAATATTTCTTCATATCTCTTGACAAATTAAAACATTTCCATTGTTTTGCAGGTTAACTGAAGTGGAAAAAGAAAAATCTATCTTGGATAATCCAACTACCTAATCGAGATATATCATGTCCTAAGATAACCATTTTTGTAGACCAAACTAGCTGTAATATAATTGTCTGACCTTTTATAATTGCTCACTTATAAACCATATTAAGAACATGCCATCTACAAAGGGAAACATTTCTCTAAAGACTTGCATCTTCTTGTTCCTGTTGGTAACCATTTCCAAACATGTTATGGATTCTTTGTTAAAAACTGCAAGGTTCTAGGGTCTTTAAGATACTCTCCAAATCTGACAGTGTTTTGTACTAAGAAAGGCCTCACTACTGTTCCCAAGAACCTACCTTACAGAGCAAGAGTACTGGATATTTCCAAAAATGAGATCTCAGTAGTGCAAAAAGAGGATGTGGTGCACTTGTCCTTTCTCACCAATCTGAATATGTCACATAATCAGAATAAATATATAGAGGAAGGTGTGTTCAAGAGTTTGGTGGATTTGCAGTATCTGGCTCTTGCCCATAACAAACTTACCACCTTATCTGACAGACTCTTTCATAATCTGTCTAACCTGACTTTGCTACTTCAGAAATGTAAAAAAAACTCATTTTGAATGGGATACAAATGACAATAAAGGAGATGAAGACATTGCTGCAGTCATTTAACTCTTCACTAGGTTTACCACAAACTCTTCAGTTGCGACTTAACAAAGTCACTTCGGTATCAGAAGAAGAACTAAAATTCTGTAGCAGTGTGGCAATGTTAGACTTCTCTGATAACCAACTCCAAGACATAACTATGTGGGCGTTTATATCAATGAATAAAAAAGGACCCTGAATCTGTCCCACAACAAACTGAATAGTGTTCCTGCTGCCATTAGAAAGGTTTCCACTATGGAAATTTTAGACCTCAGTCATAACTAATTTAACATGCTTAGATTTTTTACATCTTGATAAATTGTTAACACTTCATATTTACAGAAACAATCTGAAGGTTCTTTCAAGAGCTTAAGAGTCTAAAATCCCTCATTATTAGTTCAAACAAACTGCTAAGTATAAAAGGCTATTTCAAGAGTGGTCTTTCCAAATTGTAGTATTTACAGTTGGCAAGTTCTATACATAAAGGAGATTTTGGATATTTACACAGTTTAGCACGACTAGATTTAGATGACAATCAAATACAAAATATAGAAATTGGTACATTTAATGGATTAACTAATTTAAAATTCCTCAACCTGCAGTCAAATAAAATCACCCAGACAGTAGTGAATGCTTCTATTTTCTAAGGACATTTAAAAGCTCTTGAGTTAAACAACAACCTTATCTTTTACGAAAGCCAAAAGAGTCTTAGTGAGCCCCCTTTTACACCACTAACATCTCTGGAGTCCCTAAGTATTTACAATCAAGGCCATGAGGGAATGACAAATATCCCCTTTAATTTTTTGGATGGACTGGCTATTTTAAAGACATTCAAGGCAAGAAATCTCAATATCAACTCTGTACATCCTCTTACATTTACTAAAACTCCTAATCTTACACTCCTGGACCTCCACAAAAACGAACTGATTTCACTCTCCTCTGATGCATTTCTGCCTGTTCAGTACCTTACTAGACTTTATATGACTAAAACAGGGTTACAGTCAATTGACTTCCTTATGCAAGCAAACATTACCAAAAGTCAGATGTTAAAGCTTCAAAACAATACCCTATCACTCATTAATGAGATTGTGATAGCCTCCCTCCCTAAGTTATTTTATCTCAATCTGGAAGGAAATTATTTCTGTTGTGATTGTGCCAATGCTTGGTTCGTTAATTGGACATTAAGCAACAATGACACGCAGGTTTCAAATGCAGAGCAGTTCAAATACAATTACCCACCCAAACTCAGAGGACAAAAACTTATTGAGTTTGACATCAAGTTATGCATTGTAGATGTAGGATTTCTCTGTTTTATTTCCGCTACTGCTTTAGTCTTTCTGATATTTCTCAGTTCTTTTCTCTACCACTTCTTCAAAAGGCGGGTCGTCTGTGCCTACTATATTTTGCGGTCATTTCTCTATGACAGCAAATATCACAGAAAGCAAAACACTTATGACTTCCAGTATGATGCTTTTATTTCCTACAACACCCATGATGCACTGTGGGTTATGAGCGAGCTGTTACCCCAGCTAGAGGGAGAGCAGGACTGGAGGTTGTGTCTGCACCACAGGGACTTCCAGCCTGTTAAACCCATCATAGATAATATTATAGACAGCATCTATGGCAGCCGCAAAACCATTTGTGTGATTAGTCGCCATTACCTGCAGAGTGAGTGGTGTTCCAGAGAGATGCAGGTGGCCAGTTTCAGACTCTGTCTCCATACTACAGGATGAGGAGTGTAATTAAAAAACAAACAAAGCTCAGTTGGCCCAAACCAGGTAAAGACACTCAGGTCTTCTGGAAGAAACTGAGAGTTGCTATAGAAACCCTAAGAACCTCAGAAGGTGGTCTTATTCTTTGAACGTAAAGTTTGTTGCTTTTCTCCAGGCTAATGTTAACCTGTCTGCATTTGCATAAAAGTCTGAGCCTGTGAAGGTATAAATGCAAAGGCAAAAATCCTTAAGGAAAGGACTAAAAACTTTGTTCTCTTGCTGTATTGTATTAATTTTAATATCTTAATAAGACATTTTAATGGCCTAATAATTTTTCAATTCTTTTTTTGAAGAATTGCTTAATAAATTGCCATAACATTTTCTCTCAGTAAAAATAAATTTGGATCATGCAGATTGTTTTGAAGAGCTGCATAATTCATAGTTCAATCCTCAGTTATATTTTTTATAGAGCTTTGTTGTTATACACTGTAACATCTGAGAAATATATATTAAATTATTGTGAACTGTGTGAACAAGAACAAAGGCCAGGTCAAATGCAAAGGGACTCTTACTCCTCTTTTTTCAGCTTTGAGTTCTGCCACCATGGTAGTCTTCCAGAATTAAAGCTACTGTAAGTGATGTTCACAGTTCTTTGAATTCTGCCTGCTTTGTAGTCTCCCACAGTTAAAGCTAACTGATGTTCACACTAATTTCTGATAGGTTTAGGACTCTTAAGGAATCCACCGCATCCCTTCCCTTGGCTGCCCAATGAAGAGGGTTCCCTCTTGAGTCCTCCCATCCTTAATCTGCCCAGCGTGTGTTTGCTGGCCACTGTTGCTCATTATGGATCTGGACCCAGACATCTGTGACAATGTGTGTTGTAGAAAACACTATATAAATAAATTTGACTCTGACTCTAACCCCTTCACTCCTACGCTTTCAGTCCAAGCAACTCTGCAAAGCCCCTCCCTTAGCCTACTCATTATAGTAACACGTTTCAGTAACAAAAGCAAGTAACACAGGTAAATGCTGCCTCAAATGCTTCCATGCTTGGGAAAAGTGCAAAATTCCTTTTCCACAGGATATAATGGAATATTTATTCACATGGCAATAAGAGTTGGATTAAAATATCCAGTGTATATTTCTACGGGTCATCTTATAGTGGGTAAAAGGTACCAGAATCGTTATTTTATTTAGTTAGATGGGCACAGAATATTTCTGCATAGGGCTTGGGGCTGGGTTAAGACAGATGACCTTTGAGTTTATTAGTTTTTTATTATAAGCTTATCATTTCCCAAATGGTAATTCCAAATTCCACTTATCTGACCCCCATTGGTCCTATAACTATTAATGTTTTAAACCACTCAAAGGGTATGAAAGTGAAGCATAAGCCACATGTTCATTGAGGGTTATATTTGACCTATCCATTACCAGTGTGCATGGCCTTTGTTTCTTTCACGGGTACATTGTGTCTTTTTTTTTTTTTTTTTGTACTTACCCTTGGAGTTACAGCAGTTCTTGTTTCAGTTTCTTGTTCTTGTTCTTTATCCGACCTGTCACA
The DNA here is from genome assembly GCF_041902795.1 of Electrophorus electricus. NCBI lineage: Eukaryota > Metazoa > Chordata > Actinopteri > Gymnotiformes > Gymnotidae > Electrophorus > Electrophorus electricus. The sequence goes on along the minus strand of NC_137514.1, from coordinate 10,204,528 downwards.
TTTTCCCTGCCCTGCTTCTAATTATCTTTCATTTTTAATTGTTAGCCCCGCTTAATCCGTCTGTTTACAGTCAGTTCGTTCCAGCATGTCCGTAATGTTGTTGATGATAGAAGATATGTTCTTTGTCCTTTACAAATATTCTTTTGTTGCTAGTTTTCCTTGTTTCTCATTGTGTTTAACAACATTAGCCTGACTACTGGTGTTCTGACCATGCACTATTCCCTAAATGCTGATCATCAATAAAGTCTTCTCATATATGCAGGTGGCTGGAGAGGTGGCTGGAGTCATGCTTAACCTCAAGAAGGAAACTTTGGGCTTGTAGAGGAGACAAGTGAAGCTATAGGCAGCAGCTCACGGGAGATCAGAGGCAGAGAGTTGGAGATGCCTGGAATAATGTGATCTTCTGGAGGAGTGGAACGTGCAGCATCAGAGCCGCTCGGTGGATCTCCAGGGCAGGGTGTGTTGTCAGGTTGGAGGCACCACAGATTTTCCTGGGTGAAACTGGCAGTTTTGGAGGAGCTGAGCACGCAGCACCGGTGCTGGTTGGTTGATCCCCAAGGGCGGTGGGCAGCGCACATGCAGCAGTAGATGACAGAGAAACAGAAACCACGGAGGGAACAGTAAAGACAGTCTGTGTGTATATAAAGACATAGCATTTATGTATGTGTGTGTGTGTGTGTGTGTGTCTGTGTATAAAGACATAGTATATATATGTTTGTATGTCTGTGTTTTATTTTATTTACTTCTGCATTGAACAGAAGGGACAGCATATAAACCCAGAGGGGCTGCAACATGATACAGTTTCAGATCAGCCTGTGGCACCTGGGCTCCCTTTGTTCTATGTCACTTATTTTGTGACCAACTGAAGGACAATCACAGAATCCTGAAGGAATTGCACAGCTGGTGTATTACTGTATCATTTTGTCTTCTCCACCTGGGGTTGTATATTATTAAAGGGGAAGGTTGGTGCCAAGCACTTCTGTTGTGGATACAAGAAAGTGTATTAGTTAGAACACCTCTTCCAACTAAGCACTGTTCTGCAATATCTTATTTCAGTTCTCCAAACGTTACAGAGCAAATGAAGCCTAGTCAAAACAAAATGAACAATAGGTGTTTTTAAGACCCTCTACTCTACTAATGTGCTAAATATTCAATAACACTTCAGATGGGCAGACACAATGATGCAGCACTGAGACATTCTGAGACAAACCTTGGGAACACTGCAATAATAAAATTATTATTATTATAATTTTTTATTATTATTATTATATATTATTACATTGTTATTATTATTAATATTAGTGTTATAATACTTCAAAAATCTAAGTATTATATAGTGAGATTTTTTCTTAATATCCTTAGTGTTTCTTAATATTCTTAGTTCTTAATTTTTTTACTGTAGTATCCTAGCACTTTAGTTCCACCCCTCAAAGCAGATACACACACACACACACAGGGACATTTCACTTAATAATAATCAGTTTCCACTTCTTGTTTAATACATTGCGTTCAATCCACATCTTAATTGTGTGAGGCAATGGAGATCAGAAGTCAATTTTGTTAAAGGTGTGATTTTCACAAATTTCTAAAAAGTGTGCATAGTTCACAAGAATACTTTGGAAGATAATTGGAGCTGATAGGTACAGAATTGTCCTGAACGTTTTACTTTGCTGTTAGCTTTTCAAATTGTATTTTTCTTCCTTTCATTACAATCATTTACTAAAGTAAGTACTTTATGCAAAAACACACAAAAATATTTATTATCAAGTTTAACTGAAAGTGTAGTTTTTGGGGTTTTTATATCTACAGGTAGAAGAGAAAATATTCCTTTTCAAAGGTCCCTCCAAGGCATCTTAACTAGCTAACAGCCTGTTTGATATTCTGATAACACCAGTATGTCACTGAGTCTTTGTAGGGAGTGTTTGTAGGGAGTGTTTGTAGGGAGTCATTGTAGGGAGTCTCTGAGGATTCTGTTGTTACTACTGCTTAGCTGCATTCATATGTGTCAGTCAAATGTTAAACAACCCACTTCATTTTTATTACAAGTTGTAACAAAATATGAAAGGAACAATAAATATTTTTTCTTTTAAATTGCTTTTTTCATAATTAACACCTAGTGATCCCAGGTAACATTAAAGATGATGCATCTTTTTTTTGCCGATACAGTATAAATAATCAGGTTCATTGATGTGAAAATCTATGCAAGTACCTGGTAAAATTATTACTTCAAAAGAAGGTATATTGTGATGAGGTGTTCAGGTTAATTTGTGTGTGGCTGTAACTTTCCCTGCCATATATTACTTTCTTCCTTTTCACAACTGAATTTTGTTGCAAATCAAGACGATTCTTAGAGGACCATAGAAAATGTTTTTCAAGATAATAAGACTAGAAAGATTTGAATCCTCAAACAAGTGACAAAAACTCTGGGTGACAGCTCAGACTACCATAAGAACAACACCTTCAGTGAGAAAATTATGGATAGCTGATATTAACACTACTAGCCAATGGCTCAGGTAAAAAAAAGAATTCCAATGATGTTTGAACATTTCTGAATAATTCACTTGTTGAGAAGCAAAACCAAAACATAAGGTGAAGTAAAATGCATCATCCTAAAGAAACCTACCATATCAGAATTGTTCAATGGATTGGAATTGGGGCCTATAACATTAAGTCTAAGCAGGATGTGGGGCTGAGTCACGTAAAACAGAATAACACGTTTATTGAGACAAGACACCAAGGCAGCGTAGCACATTGGTTGATGTATGGTCAAACACCGACAACAGACAACAGAACAATAGGGAATTTTATACATATGTAAATGAGGAACATAACTATTAACAGATGTGATACATGGGGAGCATGGCCACACAAATGAACACACACACACACGCACACTGGGAAATGTCTAGTAAGAGGGGGCCGTATTGTGACAGGGCCAAAGTGTTCGTGATGCTTTATTCAAATTAGATCATACAGAAATTAATACAAATTAAATTTTAATTAAAAAAAAATGTGTGTTGCTATATTCAAATGTTCTGGTCTGCAACATCTGGTATATTTTGCTGTAGAAAGCAGTGATCAGGGAGACTTCAATCACCTGGCATAGTACCTGACTCTCTAAAACCCCCTCAGGCATGAGCTAGAAGCTATTTTTGCATTTGATTTATACTGTTTACACAGTTTCTTTGTCTTTCCTGATTAAAAAAAAAAACAAACAAAAAATATATTGACTAAAATTTGAATGAATCCATGAAACAAGTTTAAATTGCTTTGTTGTTAATAGTTTTGTAGTACAAGGCAATTGAGCTGTGGCCAGATCTTTGTTCTTGAGATGTCCAAGGCTATACTGGTAGTAGACTTCTTAAAAGAGAGCACTTTTTTTTGTGGCATGATATGCTAACTTTGAAGATTAGGGTGATCAAACTATAGGTTGTGTACAGTAATTCTCATCTGTTTTCTTTCATGTAAGTTTGTGCTGTAGTTTTTCAAGCATTACGTTCATTGGGGTAAGTACAAGCATTTCCTTGTACTTGTGTGTATGAGAATAAGTCTGTTTAATATTAAAAATAGTGATGTCTTTTATTGTTTATTAAACTACATTGTGATTGAGTCAACACAAATGTTTTTGTCTTTCCAAGGAGTCTGATTATCAAACTCAGTTTATTTGATGTTGTCACAGTTTACACAGCAAATTGTATAAATTAGCATAAAGACTTCTAACCAATATATATTGTAATACATTAATGTAGGAGTGATAGGTAAAATAAAATTTCATATAGTTAGTGCTGATAAACAGAAGCTAAATTTTACCACATGCACAGGCCAGAACATCTTCGCTATTCTACCATTATGCAAATTTATGTTGACCTGGTTCTATATGTCTGAATATTTTAAAATGTGCATTTACATATTGCAAAGGTTTATTCTGGCCAATCAGACATTTAGATTTTTTTTTTACAGTTGAAGTGATTTGTAAAATACAAACTGTTTTGTTTTCAGTAATTGCAAATTCTAAAAATAGATTAATCGAACATAAACGAAAATTGGAATCTTCAAAGACTAAATACATAAGACAAGCATATATTACATAATCTTTTATCATTTAATCAAGAAATATATTAAACACTTTTTATTTCAAACCATTAGTGTTGTTAATCCAGAAAATGTTCTATCACATTTGTATCTAGCCTGGAATTCTCCTGTGCTTGTTTTAATTGTTACTGTCTTAATGTATATAATTTATTCATCATTTATTTTTTAATTAATCAGTCTCAGGTATTACACTTGTTAACCAGTTAACCGGTTAACAAGTGCTAACTTGTCTACACCATTTAAGCCTTACTTATAGCGATAAATTTTGATGCAGTGATTCATACTATCTGACACCACCAGGTGTCCCTCAGGCAGCAGAGCAAGGCCTCTTGGGCTGCTAAGTCCTTGGGTAACAATCGATCGACCCACACCAACAGCAGGGTAAAGCACAACACAATGCTGCTTGCCCCAGTCTGCCACTAGGACATCCCCATCTGCATCAATGCAAATACCCCAAGGGCTGGTGAGGACAGGCCCTAGGCCAGAGCATACACCCAAAATTCGAATGGTGTTCCAACCTGGTTCAAGCACCCTTATACAAGCGGCACGACCAGTTTCATTGCCCCTCTCTGACACCACCATTAGCCCTGTAGTTAGGCATGCTGCTACCAGGTAGGGCCTGTGAAATCCTGTCACTACTGTGCGCTCCATCTTGGCTCCTGTCTTAGGGTCGAGCTTGAGAGCTGTCAGGGTACCACGGCGAATATCTGCCACTAGAAACTCATCAAGCCTTGTCACAGTGACACCTCTCGGGGCCTCAAAATCTTGCTGAGCACCAGAACCTCCGAAGGTCTGCAGGAGACGACCATGACGGCTGAACACCAGCAAAGCACGTTCGGCTGCACACGTGAGTCCCATCAGGCCCTTCGAGTTAGCAGCCACATCGAAGAAGTTGCGGCAGTGACGTAAGGTACTGTCATATGCAGGTGGAGTCACTTGCTGCACAATGTTTTTCTGTAGGTCTGTCACCTGTATACGGACATTTCCACAGTCCACCACAAACAACTGGCCCTGAGGTGTGGCATGAATCCCACTAGGCAAAGTGAAATCGGTGCGTCCTGATCCCTGCTTGCCAAATTTCTTGACCAGATGTCCAACCTTTAGGGTACGCTTCTCTTCCTCAACCTTTTTCAACCCCGGGTCTAGTTGTCCTCTTCTGCCTCTTTCCCCATTAAACTCAGTCCTGGTCCATTTTCTTCTTCCTTCTATTGCAGACATAGACAAAGACCGACATACTCGGCTGGTACCCTCAGAGCTGTCTTTCAGAGGTTGGACCTTTAATTCCAGAGTTTCAGATCTTTTAAGACCCCGAACAACATTTGAATTGGGTTTAGACAAATTGCTCTGATTTAACTTCTTCTGATGTTCTTCTTTTCCATTCATTAAAGGGCGGCCCCTGGGAGATAGGTCAGCTGCTGTGATCAAATGCTGGCTTTCTCCTTTCAGGGAGCTACTGCGACTACTTTCTGACCTGATAGTGAATGTGAAGCTGGAGTTTGTGCTTTCAGCTGGGGATGGGGATCGTCTTGATCCACTAAAGCCTGGACCATATAGAGTTTGCTCTTTGGAAGAGAGGTCCAAGCAGCTATAACTTGATTTAGATCTAGTGTAATCTATTGTAGGAGATGACCTTCCTCTTTGGAATCCCTGACCTCTACCACAGTCCAGAGGTCTACTTTCTTCTGGGGGACAGGGAGGCTCCAGGCTTGAAACTGGCACAAGGGTTCTTTGTTTCATTTGACCTTTAGGAGAGGAATGGCTTTTGCTGCTATTTTGACCAGATCCAGGGCTCTCAATCTTTGATTCACCTTGGTTTGACAATGGATTAATTGCAAGAAACAAATCTTCTCCATGTGAATCTGAACCAAGTGACTCCAAGTCCTCATCCTGGGAGGATTCTGAGTTGTCTTTTTTGCGGGGCCAAACATTTGATTTTTGGCTGGTCAACTTTACCTCCTCACCCAACACATCATCTTCAGCCGTTGATATACGAATCTTCCTGACAACACGGCTTCTCCCACTGTTTGTCTTTGAGGATTCTTTGTCTCCACCACTATTACAAGGAGCGCAAACCTGCTCTGATACAGCCACATGATTCTCATGTAACATCTCACCAGTGTGGATAGCACATTTGTGCCCCTGTGGTCCACAGACTCCAACAGGAAAACTCAAGTTATGTTCCTGCACATTAATATCTCCAAATGGAATAGTGTTGATCTGGGCATTTGGCAGGAAAGTGACTCTTTTCAGGGAAAGAGAGATCTCCCAGGGTTGTATTAGTTCTTTAACACCTCTCAGTAACTGACTTTTGTTGGGTCCACTGGGGCATTTACCCCACATATTAATTTGCTCCCTCAGCTGTCCCATCTTCCTCAATTGCCGGTCCACCAAGGATTGTCCTACCCGGGTTGCTGCAGCATTTTCCCGTTTCAGCTGGTGCAGTTTCTGCTGGACTTCCCGGTAGTCTTTCTCCACCTTTTCCAACATGCGGTGCTCTTCTTTCTGAGCGCCAAGAATAGCAGAGTCGAGGCTCATGTTTACTTCATCCACTTTGGCTGTTTGTTGCTCTCTGAGGTGCTGGAGCTCATGCTCGCCTTGTGCTAGATCACATAAGGCCTGCGTTATCCAGCTAGGAAGGGAGCATATGCTTGAGGAAGACAAATCGGACCTCTCTGGAGATGAAGCAGAAAGTTGCACAGGGGTGCTGTGCACAGGCTGAGATAATATCCCAGAGAAGGGTTTTCTATTAAAGTGTGATCCAAGTAACATCATTTTGAAAGTCTTTTGTTATTACCAGGCCCAGCACGGTATTGATGAACTTCTGTTTATGAGAACAAAAAGTAAATAATCAATGTCAGATTTAACACCAATGTAATAAGTAATGTAATACAGTACATACAAATACCTAAAGCTATAAAGAGCTTGAGTAAGAAACACAATCAGTTAATTTTACCAAACTGCATAAGAATAACTAAGGCAATTTTTCTATAGTGACTGTTTCAAACAGTATTTTGTGTACTGTCCTGTGTTTTGGTCATAAAGGTCCAGTTCTGTTCAGCCCACTACTTTGCGACAGCAAATCTCTAAGGTGCCTTTTCATGAGAACACTAGTGCTCTGTTGTTTAATAAGTCACACACTCTTCTCTGCTAACCACTGGGGGCAGTGCTGTCTGGGGCATTCACACACAAAGGCATTTACCCTACTGAGTTCTATCGTTGATACTGCGGGTGCTGATTGATAACTAACTTCCCTAACATCTTTTTTTCGTTTCATGTGAATAGTCTTTTTTTCACTCACAGTGTCTCAAGAGCAGTAGTAATGTACTATGCCCTACTTTGAACAAGCTGCCTCAAGCCAACAACAACAGCCTTTTTTCTGTGATGAAAGGTGGGCTGTATCAGTTTACCAGGGTGCACTTACAAAAAAGTCTTCCTGGAAACCTATGACCTCTCAGACTGAATAGACAGTAATAACTAGTTTATTCAGACCTAGTCCATCTCTTTTGCTCCTTTAAAAGAACAGTATATATTTGAATGTGAGCTATGTATACAGTTGTGATCAGATCAGAAATCAGAGACATTGGTTTCATAGATAAGAATCATCTAAAGTTACTTATTTGTGATATTTTATTTTACTAAAAGGAAACAGAGAATTAAACAGCTACCAAACAAAATAAGTCTAGTTTTGTGCAAAAATTAACAGAGAAAACTAGCTGTACATTTTGATCCCTCTGCTAAAGTACACATTAAGGAACATTAAGGGTGGCATCTTGATAGCTGAATTACATAGTAGATGTAGCGTTTATAATCACTATATTTCTGCATTTGGAAGGAAAGCATTTAGAATGTTTCAGTTGAAGTCTAGAGTGAAAATTTGAACTATACACTGAACTATAAATGTTACTGTAGTGTTTTTGTTTGTTTATTTTTATTGTTATATTATTGTTTTATTGTGTGTGTGTGTGTGTGTGTGTGTGTGTGTGTTGTGTGTGTTAAAGTGAGTGCCATTGTATATCACTGTAACAAATCCGCGCTTCCAGGACAGCCACCAGTGGACTATCACTTTACTTCACATTAAAAATGAATGAGGCCTCAGGTTGCTAAGTGTCTACATAGCATTGGTCTGCAGATCAGAAGTAAATATAAGCATTCCATTTGGGAACATACAATTAAAAGCATCCTAGGCAACCATTTGAAATAGAAGTAAAGTATACAATTCATCTTAGAAATAAAGACATATATTTGTTTTAATTTGTAATTTTAGCAGTAAATAAAAGTGAATTTTATACTTTTTGTATAGACAGCTGATGACATTCTAAACAAGGCAAAACCACCTCTGCTTTTGCACAAGCTAAATCAATTACAGCATTGTGTCCATATATGAAAAGATGTTTTTGTCAAAAGCGTTGCACAGATGGTATAATGCTTGAAACCATTTCTGTCCATGCTATTTCTAACTTTGAAGCAGAGCAAACCTTCCTACCTGAGGAGTAGTGTCCCTCACCCCATGCGCTCGGGCTCTGTGCGTCTCTGTGTGCACTCACATCAGGAACCCCTCCTACTTTCCCTCTGTTCTGCATCCTCCCACACTCTCATGTTCCATGAGCACACATCTCCCCTCCTCACACCCTCCTGCACATGCGGAAGCATTTAAAGCCTGCGTTTTGTATGACCACTTAAAATGTCTTCAATGTTTTAAAATTCTGTTGTTAATATTGTGCTTCTTGAGAATATTTCCACAAAAGGATTGCCCAGAAGATCATGACAGACTACAGCAGACGTGGTTTGACCAATGGTCAGCAAGTGTGCCCTGAAGATAAGTGCATATACACAAGTTCTCCACTAGATGTCATCAAATAGTTGTTATTCTTTAATTAACAGCAGCATCACTGAGCTTCTCAATTAGCGACATGACTGCAAATTATAAGTACATTGAGCTGTTTTCCTAAGACTAATGGTTTTACAAAGGATTTCCCTAACCCTGCTAGTGGAATTCTCTAAAATACACTACTGGTGTTCCAATTACTTGTACTTGTATTGTTAATGAGTTTTAGTATTCTGTGAAGAATTCTAGTTGTTCATAAATAAAGGTTCAACGTTTTTAAATCTATATTTATTGAATTAGTGCATAGATTGCATCAATGGATGAATTGATAAATGAGGAAACAAACAAACAAATAAATGACTGAATTAAAGAATAAATTAATGATGGATTGATTGATTCCAGCTGAGGTGTTGGACCATCTCAACTTCTTTTGCTGCAGTAATATTCAGCTATTGCTCTTATGAGTTTTTTCCTGGAGAGGGCAACGGCATCCTGCAGTGATAAAGATAGTGATTATGGTAATTGAAATAGTAATTGTGGTGATGGAGGTAGTGATTGTGGTGATCCGTGTATTGAGTGCAATGATAGAGCTAGTGATTGTGGTGACAGAGATAGTGACTGTGGTGATAGAGGTAGTGATTGTGGTGATAGGTAATGATTGTGGTGATAGAGGTAATGATTGCAGTGATAGAGGAAGCGAATTTGGTGATACAAGTGGTGATTGCGATGACAGAGGTAGGGATTGTGGTGACAGAAAGAGTGATTGAGGTGGTACAGGTGTTTTGGCCACCATTAACAATGCTTTAGTAGATCATAATGATGAAAGACATTGAGCTTACTGTCTATGTGAGTCATAAAGGTAACATTTCTCTGTGAGACTGCTTGAAATCTTTACAAATATCGTCATCATCGCCATCGTCATCGTTAACGATGGTTAAAACGACCTTCTTCCTCTAGAGCTTCTTGGTCAAGGCATGGCTACACTATATCCCTCTATTTGACAGACTGGTTAGTTTTCTGCTAGGGTCATGTCTGAAAAATGTTTACAGCAAACTTTTAAATCATCAATCATTTAAATCCTTCATTATTCTCTTCCTAATTATTTTGTCCATCTGGCAGGCTGCTTGAGGAGTCAAAACTATGACTCATGTGGTTGAAGAATGTGACTTTGGCACTGTTCAGCCAAACTGGTGAAGCCATTTGTTCAAAAACTAATTCTACATTTGTGCATTTTATATTACTCTTTAAGGGTGCAGGAGGGTAGAAGACCTTAACTCCTCACAATCTGGCCTTTTCTTGTCTTTCCAAATTACACTTTCTTCATGTAAACAGTGACTCCAATATCATTCCTCTCCTTCTGAATCAGTGTGCTTTGAACATTTATATCACTGCATAGGTTCACAGTAATTCTTTCTAACTGGCATAAAGGATAAAAGAATAAAAGAGGTTTGAGACATTATATAGATTCTCAATCTAGATGTCTCAAACCTCTTTTATCCTTTGAATACAACTTTTACTATTTTTATACAGCTTCTATAAAACAGATTTGGGAGATGTCTGATTTGGGAGATTTGGACGTCTGCAGTATTATTTCATCACTTATTAATCACTTATTAACAAAATAAAGAGAAGTGACAGACCTATTAAGGCCTTAATTTCAAATATTTGGTATTTGGTTTCACTTCTGTAGGGCAGTGGTGCCAAACTCCAGAACTGGAGATCTACCACCCAGCAGAGTAACACACCTGATCCATTTAATCAAAGCCTTCGGCTGCATTTTAATATAAAGCCAGGTGTGTTGGAACTAAACTCTGCAGGGTGCTAGATCTCCAGGAGTGCGTTTGGGTACACCTGCTGTGGGGATTTCATACTTTGACCTTGCAGTTATGAATTTGAGGCTGTTTATCAATACAGCATTGCCACAACCTCATGGGTTCCTAAAGAACACAATTCTGCCTATAATAATTATGTGAAATGTTTTTTTTAATGTTTAACTGTGGTACTTAAAATCCACATCAACATCTACTCTGACAGGTTTTTAGGTTACAGTTGTTGAGCAAATTGATTTTTTTCCCCAAAATATGACCTTTAGCATTATATCATTATATTGTACATTGTATCATTATATTTGTACATCAGCGGTCACCAGCCCCCTCCTGGAGATCTACCATCCTCCATTTTTTAACACAAACCCAAATCAGTCACACCTCATCTAATCATCTCGGTTGACCAAGGACTCCTGAAGACAATAATTAGATGGATCAGGTGTGGTAGAATAGGGCTGGAACTAAATTCTGCAGATTGGTAGGTCTCCAGGAGCAGGGTTGTACATCTTGAGACAAACTCTCTCACATTAACACATTATTAAAGCAGATGGGTGATTTGTGTCACATATTTTCTGCTTGCAATAACTAATGTAAATTGAATTTAGATCTGTTAATGCTAGCACATTCCATGGAATTATTTACAGGGGAAAGGTCATATCTCCATATCTCAGTTTGTATTTTAGGCATTCTGATTAATAGCCATCATCATATCTTGCCAGATTTCAGTGAGGTGGGCAGATGGAAGTCAAGTGATGAGGAGATTGCAGGAGGTGCATTGTGGGTATCTGATCCAGATGATCACTGAGTGATCCAAGGAATGGAGGCACGGATGTCATGTTTCCTGGATCCTGGTTAAGTCTCGAGTCTTGGACTGAAATAGATTCTGGGCATTCATCATCAGCTGTGGACTAGGCTTCCACTGTATCTGAGAGGCTGACCATAAAGACTGACCCTGGAAACTGACCCTGGAAAACTCTTTGTGCTTGCTGAGGTAGGGCCACAGGACCCTCCAAACCAGCAAAGGGAAAGGGAGTTTTATGAAAAAATGACACTCCCCAGTTATTCTCCCACCCTCACATAAACCTCATACTTTATTCAGAAAACCAATAACTTTCACTTTCTGTGGTTGTTTTATTTTGCTCTCTTAGTCCTGATCCCCCTTGTCTCTGCATCTGTCCATCATGCTCATCGACCACTCTCCTCTGTATTGTATTAATGCAAGCTATCTTCACACTGCTATCGACAGGGAACTGTTACTGCTAGCTAGGTTATTAACCTTCTACTCCCAGCAAAAAGAGGCTGTTACAAACATTCTGCCCCTATGCAATTGCAGAATTTCACCTTTCATTTATTGCCCATTGCATAGGGGCAATTACTGAGATTATTTGCTTGCCATTTGCTTGCCATTGCCAATTTCGAGTATTGTTTTCCAGATTATTGTCTTGTTGGTACTGGTTTCAAATAATCTTTCCCAAGCACCTGCACCTCTGACGATTCAATAAACATGTTTTATTGCCTTATGTCTTTGACAGTGAACAATGGGGCAATGGAGCAAACAAATATTGTGCCTGATGCCAAGGGGGTCCTACACAATGAATCGTTTAGACAATGCTGGTTAGGTAGGCTGTTGGGCTACGCAGTAATTCTAAAAGTGCCCAAGATATGCCTTGAGTGACAGCTAAATTGGGTTCTAATTTGTGAGTATTGACGCAGCGGATTCATATTTTGACAACACACATGTATATGGTTTATCTTGGGAATTAAATTAAATTCACTGCCCCAAACGTAAATTTTTCGAATTATAATTCGGAGCATATAATATTATAGGAACAATCGCAGAAACAAAACGAGCTGGAAGTACCGAGTCGGGAACAGATGGCCCATAATTGCCTCGTGGAGGAAGCCAGGGAGTCAATTTTTACAGGTCTCCAGGGAGTGGCAGATGCAAAAAGTGCAGGTGCGTTTGTTTTGATCTAAGATGGCCTAAAGGAGCCATCTGAAAAATATGCATCACGCGCACATTAAAGGGGAATTTAACAAAGCGCGGATGCTTCGTTTTGGCGAGACCAATATAAAGCCGGACGCTTTCATTAGGGGCCAACGAGGTAAACATGGGAAAGCTCGCTCGTGACGGGCGCGTGAAACTGCAACAGATGCGGCACGAATTAAAGCCGCATCACCGTGCAGAGATAAATCAGAAGCACATCATTGAAAAAACAGCAACACAACACATTTTCCCATGTGTCGTTACAATTTCACATTTGCAGATCTCATCCTACAAATTTCTCACGCGCTGGGACACAGAACCGCGCGCAACGACAAAATCGGTGAACTTCAAAGAAAATTGCAAAAAACGAAATGTACGTGCCCCCGATGCAGTTGCAGTACAATTAGCATTTGGTACAAACATGTATCTGAAAATGATGAAACAACGGCTCGTTAACCCTGAGTTTTACAAAACAGCATTAAGTTAAAATTTGTAGCCACCCACGAGGAATACCCTCAAGTGCACAGCACTTGATTTGATCTAAACGTATTAATTGTCTTCTACCTCTTTTGCCTTGCTTTAAGCTTTTAAATCTTTCAGATTTCAATATATTTTATCAAGACATAAAACAATTAATTGGTTACTACCAGAACGGCAGTTATGTGCTATTATAAGGAGTGACAGTATTGGCTACGCACTGAATAAAATGCAAACCAAGGCTGCGTCACTTGTCTATCTCTGTAGATTGTACTCTACATCACAAACGCCATAAAGAGTGCTCTTAAAATTCAACCCGCATCCTGAATATGCTTTGTTCCGAGCACTACCCCTTTATAATCCCAAACTTGAGCTGCCTGGCAATATCAAACTAATAAATTACATCCTGCCTCCCCTATAACTCCCTGATAAATAAAAAAAGAGGCTCCACTTTCCTCGTACAGCTGTGACCCAGGGTTACCTAGCAACAGGTCATGCCCAGATGAAAAAGCACAAGGTAGAGATTCACCTAGTAGGAAAAAGAGGGGGGGGGGGTCTTCACTTGCTGACCCTTGACGGATAGAAAACGCACTGAGTAGAAACGTTTCTCTGAGTGACAGGAGAGTTAGCGGAGGCCTGTGCATGCCTGTGCCACCTCTTGAAAACATATTAACATGGCAGGCAGCAGGGGTGCTGAAACAAGCAGACTACATATGGATAAAACAGACATCATCTGTTTAAAATACAATGTGAGACTCCAAAATCTATAAGAACTCTGGCATTGATACTGAACTCCACATACTACAGCAACCCTGACACTAATTCTAAACTCTGCAACTGCAAGTATCGAACATATAGAATTGTTGGTAATGCACTAAATGTGATGTTTTATATAAATGCAAACTGTAGCAAAACAACAAATGTGGCATCAAATAACCCAGTGGTCAATTGATAGCTAGAGTGTTAGATTGGCTCTTATGGTGTTAGATTAGCTTCACAATATACATTAGAGTCAAGTTTGACTAATATAAATACTATAGGTGCCAAATTAATGTTCTGCACTCAAACTAATGTTCTTCATTCAAGACTACAGAGATCTTTCTGTGTATTCAATCACCCATCAACTGTGTGATGATGATAATGATGTTATAAAAACCAACAGGATACCCCAATAATTGCTGATATGATATGGTTTTTTTTTTTCCACTATCAGGATGATCAGTCCTGAATCAAGCTGCTCTGCGTTAGATAACTGATTGCCTCTCACTTGGTGCATTCTCTCTGTGGAACCAAGCAGCTGTGTCAACTTAGTGAGGACGCATGAGGTAAGCCCGCGGACAGGCAAGAAAAACAACACACTCACACATTATAACACATTCTTCACACCACATTTGCAAATTCCTTAGATATGCCAGGTTAAGATGATAGGTCCTATGAAGTATAGGCAAAACAGGCAAATATTTTAAAAAATATCTGGAAGAGATGGAATTGTCAGTGCATGTGTGCATGTATGTTGGTGTGTATGTGTGTGTATGTCTGTGTATGTGTGTATGTGTGTGTGCGCATGTCTGTGTGTTGGTGTGTATGTGTGTGTGTGTGTGTCTGTGTATGTGTGTGTGTGCATGTCTGTGTGTGTGTGTGTGTGTGTGTGTGTGTGTGTGTGTGTGTGTGTGTGTGTGTGTGTGTTTGCTCGCTTGTCAGAGCAGTGCTGGGAGCAGAGTTTTGATAGTTATCTTGATTCATAACTGTTCCTGAGAAGCAAGGATAGCTCCCTCCTCCACTTTAACAGACAGAAGCCCATCCAGTTTTAAATTCACATACACTGTGTATTCTTACTAATCAGAGTGTTTATTAACTAAAATCCCAAGCTATGTTACGAGGATAAAACTTAATATTGCTTTATGCACCAAAATATGGATTGCTGTTCCATAAATGGACTAATGGAATGTCAATGTTCAAGACTTTGCTGGTTTGAGATAGTTGTGCTTGTTGTGTAGAGCTGTGCTTGAGTTCATTGAGTGCTTGAGTTCATCAAAACTGAGATTGCACCAAGTCACTTATTTATTAGAAACACCTTTTAGTTGCACATTTAGAGAGCACACCTCATCTGTTACTATGAACAGTTTGTGTTAGCCATCCTCCAACTTTTCAATGGTCAGGACGTTTGATAGACAGATATCCCTCAGTGGCAGTCCACTCTTAACCACATGACATTGCCGTGTAAAAAACCCAAACACACTGATAAATTCATACCACTGCAAATCCCACTTCCATGTCAGCCACTGCTGTGCTGTGTATGATCTGCCACCCAAATAACATCTGGTCATTGGTGCCCCTGTGATTAGAAACTGACCACTGATGAACAGACTAGAATGTGCACTTAAAAAATAAGGCTATTGTCTGTAACTGTACATCTATAAAATGAATCTATAAGATAAATTGGTCAGCAGTTTCCCTAAACTAATGTACATGCAAGGTAGCTGCGTGTTTCTAAAAAGTGGGTGTTAAGTGCATAGAGCCACAGCACACACAAATCCATGAAAATATTCCGGGGGCCCACTCCAACCAGAGAGGTCAGACCCTGCCGTAGCTGTGGGGCCTGAGCAGCAGGGGGGAGCAGGAGTTACACGTCAGACATCTGAATATTGCCCTGTGGGCACTGTTGCACCCAGTACAGGACAAAATGGCAGTGACACCCAGTCCCTGAGTCGCCAGCCAGATGGGCAAACATTACTGCCTCCACCCAGAGCCCCAGAGGAGCAAAACCCTGCAACTGAGCTTTCCATACGGTGCTCTCTAGCATGGACGAAGCTGCCCTGCTTGAAGGCTCCTCTGTCACAGGTCTGAATGCACAGTGCCTTTCTTCATCCCCGTTACACTGCCAGGAGCCACCAGGGCTCGCAGACTTACACTCCTCTGTATTATGACCGCACCATTCCTAGTGATTATACTTCAGTCACTTAGTATGCCATGGTAGTTTCTGGCTAGTATGCCTTCAGATTGATGCCTGAATAATAACAATGAATGTGAGATTAATTGCATCTGAAACAGAGATTTTGGTTGGCACAGTAGCACTTAATGTAAGGTCCAGCCCTTTCGCATGGAGAATGAAGACAGAAAACCTGACCCCCTCGGATCCCAGCTGTGTGTGCCTGAGAGCGTGACGCTGCATTTTGGGGTCACTCCACACCACCTTCTGAAAGTTTTTGTCCATACTGCCGAGCCAGGACATGGAGCAGGCAGAAGACATTGTGACATATAAGCTAAGTCTGCTGTGTACAGTCACGAGCAACAACATGCATGTAAAAAAAACAGGCTGGCAGCCATGATAATGCAGCCCCCCCCCCCCCCCCCCCCCGGCTCTCTCCATGTGGAGGCTGAGTCAATGGGCATCCATCACTGATGCTAACAGCTCTGATTAAAAATACATCAACTGCAACTGGCCTCCTGATGGCAGTGTGTAGTAGTGAGCGTAATTAAGGGGCCAGGGAGCTGTGATGATGAAGGGCACAGCACACCTGCTCTCCGTTAAATCACGCTTCTGTTGGTAGAGCTTTGCCTATTTCACCCTCAGCAAATTAATTAATATCAAATCAAGGGAGGGGGGGTGCCATTTTTATTTACAGTCCACGTCGCACTCAAAGTTTGTTAACTCGCTTGTACAACACGGTGGCAGTGCTAACTCTCACACTATTTCTCGGTTCAAATTAGGAAGATGAGTGCAACTTTTCATTTTACGCTCCAATTATGACCAAAGTTAGTTTGCTCGATGCTTATGCATCTCCCTCTCTCTTTCACTCACTGTTTTTCCCTCAGGTGAGGGTGTGAGCGAGAGCCATGCTGCAGTAGAAAGCTCGCCGGGCTAACACTCGTCGTGTTGCGTCCAGCCTCACCCAATTTACACCTTTCTCTCTCCTGTCAGAGCCACACCGTTTCCCTCAGTGACAGCACCACTCCAACTGCCAGCCCCCCCACCTCAACCCCCCAGGAAACACATGGGACAGAAGCTGCCCACAGGAAGTCACGAGCAGCAAAACGGATGAACACAAGACCGCCACGTTCTTGAGAAGCAGATCTCAACAAAATCCCCATAGACTTTGCTGGAGCTGGGAAAAAAGTGACACGAGCGCTTAAAAAGCAATCCTCAGCAGTGACTATTTAAACAACTTGACGGGATTAAAGCGGAGTTAAAGTGTTTGGTAGTGGCAGTTAATTGAAGCGGATGGGATTTTTAATATAGCGTGCAGCGGCAGCTGCTGACAAACAGTCCCGCCGGCTCTTCAGGGACACCCTGCTTAATGCTGTCAGATATGTACTCTGCTGTAACCCACTGCATTACACTTTCTTCCACCCCACCTCATTCACACTTACCTTAATCGTTAGGGTTTTTCCACTTGAGTTTTAATTACAGTTCATGTGCAGAATTACATGGGGCAGACTGACAGACGAGCAGGAGCGAGGGAATCAGCATGAGATGCGAGGCCTTGTGCATCATGGCTGCAGTGCACAGACATCCCCCATCATTTTGCAGAGAGCAACTTTCCATTGTGAGTGAAATCCTAGTGAAAGCCACATACAGCTACTGAATGGCCCAGAGAGCATGTAAAACCTTTAAAAGGGGATTCTCCTCTGAGCTTCGGGTTACTTTTTTCTAAATATCAAGTGGTAGGCCATGGCTGACATCACTGGATCACACTCACTTCTGCATGACCCCCGGGGCCTAGTCATCTACTAAAGTTCATTTCTACTGCTTGTATTTTATCAAACCACAGACCATGTTGAACTTAAGCTTATAGACTTCAAGAAGGCCTTGAGGACTGTCCTTATGAAGACGTCTTATGGGAAGAGCCTATTTAAAATCTCCACTGCGCAAAGCCACGGCCAGTCCTGCAGGACAAGGCTTCAAATCTGGGCACAATTAGTGAGTTTCATTTCCCAACATATCAATCACAAGGCTCATGAATAAAAACAATTAGGTGCCCATAATTCATACATTTGTTGTCCCTCCCCAAGCTCTCTGCAATCCTGCAATCGAAACCTGAGCCACTTGGGCATTTCTCCCTTTGTCTCTGTGGTTATGGGGAGAGGCTTAGTACAGGAGGGACCAGAAAGAGAGAGAGAGAGAGAGAGAGAGAGAGAGAGAGAGAGAGAGCAATGGCACGGGACTCGTTACCAAGCCCGACCCGTCTGTAGAGCAACTGTCACTCTTCATTACGAGGTGGAGGGAAAGCGTAGCTCCCAGGTACAGAGGGATGACGAGAGCGAGAGAGAGAGAGAGAGAGAGAGAGAGAGAGAGAGAGAGAGAGAGAGAGAGAGAGGGAGAGGGGTGGCAGCTGTGGAACAATGGCGGGGGTCTGCGTCCTGGTCTCCTCCGGCAAAACACCAGCTTCCCCACTGCTGTGAACCCGTCTCCCTCTCTCCCACAGCCGTTGGGGAGAGATCGAGAGGAGGAGGTCACTGCCAATCAGTGGAGATGTCTGTCACACACGGGATACACCGATACCATCAACTACACTCTGCATCACACTGCAGGCACTGCCCCCAACCAAAAGTATATCATCACGATGCATTTACATGATGAGAGAAACACAATCGCAAGGCAGTATTCAGTGCGAGAAGATAACGAAATATCAGACTGCGTTATGATAAAAGCAGTGGATGGCCTAATGGTTTCTTCAGTTTTTTAAAGACATAATGATAAATATCAGCGTAAAAGGTGTAAGTACGGTAATTCATTCATACTTTCAGCATTCGAGATAGAAAATTCATCTTCTACACATCGCAACCATGTAGCTTTGTCCTCTGTGCAACGGTCAGACGCTTCAGTCAGGCCGGAGACGCGATCCCCAGCGATGTATCAACTCAAACACAATGTCTTGAACCCTTTTCCCTTACTTGTTCTAAGTAATGGGCAAAGTTGTTCTTCTTAAACAGCGTGACGTGCCAGCAAAATGGTCCTACATGGTATGATCTCTCACCATAATTATCACCAGAGCGGATTATACCATTGCCCTGGAACTGTGTAATCTGTATAAAAACGTTGAACAGAAATCTAACAGACCTCATTCGTAGTATAAACATATGTTGTGGCAGCTTGTACAGTTTAGTAATGTAAACATTGGTGAGCCTTTGTTTACCACAAACACACTCACTCACACACACACACACACACACACACACACACACACACACACACACACACACACACACTCACTTTATTAGCTAGGTCAAACACAATCACAGCTCAGCCACACAGGGTTAGCTAATTATGGGTGGCAGCTGGCAGTGAGGGCTTCCTTTAGGGGCTGGGTGCTGCTTGGTAATGTCCATGAGCCGGGTGTATGTATGTATATATGTGTGTGTGTGTGTGTGTGTGTGTGTGTGTGTGCGTGCGTGTGTGTGTGTGCGTGCGTGTGTGTGCGTGCCTGCGTGTGCGTGCGCGCGCGTGTGTGTGTGTGCGTGTGTGTGTGTGTGTGTGCGTGAAGCATGGATGAAGAATAAATCTATCTCCATTGTCTACAGTGAACCGTGTGACTGCCCCCTAATTTCAAGACAGTTGGATATGAGGATGCAAGCTCAGATTAATAAGGGGAATGAGGCATTAAATTAATGTGATGTAACTCATCCTTATGTCTCTGTGTGTGTGTGTATGTATCTGTGTGTGTGTGTGTGTGTGTGTGTGTGTGTGTGTGTGTGTGTGTTAGAGAGAGGGTCTGAGATTACTTAAATCTCTAACCCCATCAATATATGATCTACAGTGTGTATACAGTGTATAGCCTCAGCTGTGTTCTCATTGTAGTGAAATAAGTTGTATGATGACTAAGTGCTATGCTGAAACATACTATCTATCCTTCACACAAATTGATCCAAATTTTTGGTCTACCATGGTCTGTTTGATTTAGGTCTCAATTTATACGAGGAAAAATGCAATGACAGAGAAAAAAAGAATCCTTCACAATCAACTCGCAGCGCTGGATATTCTGTAAATTGGACAGCACAACGACGGAAAGTAATTTCCATGAAAATCAATATTAATATCCGCCTCCAAGAGAAGAACATTACGCTCGCACCCTTAACCTACTGTTGGTGAAATATGAAAAGGAAGAATGCGGTGGGACGCATTCATCAAACATTACTAATTTTACCAGCGAGAGAGACCGCTAGAACAGCATATCTCTCATCCTTTTGCAATCGGATAGGAATGAAAAATACTTTAAAGTCGACAGAATTGAATGAGGGACTCGCTGCTAGCCTATTCCAAAACAGTCCGAGAATAAGACGAGTGAAAGACGTGTGAAGCTGAGACATAACGTTTTCTCAAAAAGTTACCTGGAATTAATTGGAGGTCGTGTGTAAGGAGCTGGGGTGATGTCTATCACAAATAAAATAAGAGAGAATAAGGAGATTATACGATTTATTTTCCGTCACATACTGTCTGTGGGCCTGATTTGAGACGCTTCGGGTCTTTTGAATGCGCGCATACAGAAGCTTAATCGTGACACAGCAGCCGATCTGGTTAATCGCGCCATCCGCGATGACAAGTTGACCACTTTAAAACACATCCGTATGTAGGTAAACGTTTTTTTTACGCTTAGATGAACTGAAACTAGTGAAAATGAAACTGACGAAAATCCAACCCCGGCAACGTCCACGTAGAGCAGACATATGCAGGCGGGATTTATCGATCCACTTCATCCTGGTGAAATGAGATGCAGATAGCTTTGGCCCGCCCGTAGAAACCATAATCATGACACAGTATGGGCTATCCCAACCTCAAGATCGGATTTTAGTATGATCTGATCAATGTCTTATTACGTTTATTGTAAAAACAAGTTTGAAATATTTCTCACAATTTTATAACTCGTACAGTCGCCTAGGCCATTCTAAGTTTTAGATGTATGTGGTGATACCTACTTGGAACATTTATATATTGAATTATACTGTCTGAACGTTAGTAAAATAAGATTTTGTACAATGTGCTACTAACAACAGGACAAACTTCTTTTTTTCTCTTTGACTTTCCTTTTACATATAACAGTGAACCACAGAAATGTGTGTGTGTGTGTTGGGGGGTGGCTGAAGAATGCTCCATGACAACCGATTTGTGTGTGTGTGTGTGTGTGTGTGTGTGTGTGTGTGTGTGTGTGTGTGTGTGTGTGTGTGTGTATGTGTGTGTGTGTGTGTGTGTGCATTTCATCTTTGCACTTTCCCTCACTCACTCCCTGCTTTAACTTGCCCCCCAAAGCCCTTGTAGCCATGGCAACAATGCTGATCGATCCAATGCCATCTGATGCCAAACCCCTTGAATAACTAAAAAAGATGAGAAGGGGAAGACAGACAGTTTTGATTGACAAACTGCACCTTTTCATAAGTGAGCCAATGAAAGAGGAAACTTGAAAGCGAAGAGTAAATTGTTAATGGTTTTTTTATTGAAATTAAGAGAATGCATTTTAATGGATAATCAAACCAGAGTCTTCTATCCAGACTAGAATTATTAAGAGAATCAGTATGTGCATGATTTGTGTGATATATCTTGAAATCCCACAAACCACACACTGTGACAAGTCCTTAAAAATCCATAAGAACACAAGCCCCACAACCCCCAACACACACACACACACACACACACACACACCCATACAGACACTTCATTCTTACTGTAACACAATCCAAAGGGTTCAGGGTGTGTGTGGCCAGACTGCAGTCAAACTGACCGAGGCATAAGGGCGGCGGCTCTAGCAGGGTCTCTGTAGCCGTGTGCCTGGGACTCGGGGCTCTGACCACACGCACACGTCACGCTCTGTTTCTTCATCCGGACAGG
>NC_137514.1:10115000-10177500 GCF_041902795.1 Electrophorus electricus | reverse complement strand
TGCATACACACACACACACACACACACACACACACACACACACACCCTTGTGGTTATACTGGAGTATCGTGGAGTCCTGGCATGGCTGTCTGTCTAATGAACCCATCAGCCAGCTGGAGGAGCAAAAGAGGAACGATTTAAAGAGTAGGAGCAGAGGAGGCCGTGCTGCCATACAAACACAGGCCAAGCGGTGGGAGAGGGGAGAAGGGTAGAGGGGAGAGGTTAGATGTGAGGAGTTAAATGAGGAGAGGCACCGTTCACGGTGACCCTGGGTGGAAAGAAAGAACGAGAAGAGGAAAAGCTTGAATGCGAGAAGACACAGGCCTACTTAGCGCTGACTGAGAGAATATAGGAACAGGCAAAAAGGTTGAGTGAGGTTTATTGGTGTCAGGCCCATGATGTGGAGTGAAATAATGATAGACAGAAGCACTGGACAGACAGACAGAGAAAAAGAGAGACATAGACAGTAAGATATAAAGACAGAGAGGGGGGAGAAAGACAGAGAGGGAGAGGAAGCTATTAGCAGAAGCATTAGCAAGTGGAGAGGAAGGGAGATCATGCATTCTTGCAACCAGATGCTCGAGACATCTGTACCCACCTGATTCACTAGCTAACTAATGGGGCCTCTTCTCACCTGACTATGGTAACCCCCCACCAACTGATGCTTTACATCTTTGTCTGTCTGTTTGTCTCACCCTACGTTATTTTGGCTTCAGGCCCTCTGAGCCTCCGTTCAAGCCAAGAATTCTGCAGTAGCATCTGGATCCAATGCAATTTCACAGTGGAAATGAGCAGTGTCCGTTCTGGGCCCCGCACAAGACTGGCAAACCTTGGATGGAGAGACCACATCCCTTTTGTCTGTCTATCATAATTTGTTGTTCAATTGATGACAGAGACAGAAACTTTTCTAGGTAATAATCATGGCTAAATGACACTGTATGTTTAATACAGTACCGTATATATAGTAATCGCCACTGCTCTGTATGACAAGTCTACTGGAGGGTCACAGACCTGTGATGTTCCACTCTTCAGCCCATGTGACTCATGAAGTAAACGCTAATCTTTGCAGTTCTGAGGTCCTCTACAACCAAAGAACACTGTTACATAGATGACACCTCTTATACAGCTACTGGGACAGCTACATCAATAATTCTGCCAAAACTCTACTAAACCAAATAATGGAATAGGCAGATTTGTTTTCTGTAGTGGGGAAATCACTGACATTCGCAATATGCCACTTCATATTTCCATGTGTGAGTGTGCATGTGACTGAGTACATTAATGTACGTGTGTGTGTGTGTGTGTGTGTGTTGGGGTGGGGTGGGGGGGGAATCATCCCTGCTGGGACTACAGATGGTACAGAAGGCTGGTGGGGGCCTCGGTGATGGCCACATTCTCACATGGGACCACAGGCTCCTGCTCTTTCTCCCACACCTCCTGTTCATTACTGGCCAGCTTCAGTGTTATTGTCGAGGCCCTCTGCTACACACACACACACACACACACACACACACACATGGTCAGCCAGGAGCAATGAGTAGAGACTGCAGAGGTGCCAGGCTGTAACGCAAAACGTGCTGTGCTGTTTGGTCAGAAACTGTTGTTGCGTTTCTTGCTCAGGACATGATTTTATCCATGATGCATGCCAGACAACTGGATGCCCCTGGCAGTATAGACAGCGAAGGCTGATACCTGACAGGCTGCACACTCATTGACAATCCTTGAATCCAAACTACTGACTGAAATGATCTGAACATCTTCAGCTAAACTGATCCCCAATGGCTGACACAACATTATCACTCATTTTTCAATTATTCACTCCCAAGTACATACAAGCCTATAATCAGTTGTTCCCTTAAAACTGCTGCCTCCTTCACTGACGCGGCACCGTGACTGAGTTTAAAGGGCAGATCAGGGAAGTACCGCTCTCTCTTTCCTTCTCCCACTTTCTCTCGCTTTTACTCTCTCTCTCAGTTGGGAAGGTCCAGACAGCACCCATGGACAACTAATCTTCTTCCTGACAGTGTTTAATCCCTCCAATACATTCTTCCAGCTTGGTGCTGCTGTGAGCCAATGGCTCGAATGGCTTCAGATGAGCGGTTCTTTCCCCCGCCCAGGAAGCGCATTGAGTTTTTTGCTTGTTTCGTGGACATCGGATAGTGTTGAGGTAGCCACTTATAGGTAGGAATCGCCAAGTGTGTCTAATTGAAAGCGCAGGTCAGCGCTCCATCAGTGACCTTTGTGCAGAGTGTGAGTGACATGCTTGTTTGTCGTGGGGCAACTTGTGAACTGTAATTGCTCCACTCAGACACATGTCACCTGCAGTTGGAATCTTAACATAGAGGGCTCCTGTTTGCCCCTACTGACACGACACAATTAGGATGACCCCAAATGTGCTCCCCGTCAGAGCAGGGTTGTTCCTCTTCCCTGACATGTTTCAGATACAGCACACACACAAATACCCCCCCCCCCACACACACACACACACACGCACACACACTCACACATACACACACACACTCTCTCCTTGTGTCTCTCTCCCTGGTCACGAGGCTTGAGGGTGTCTTGTCGATCGATTGCTCCTTCCCTCCTTCGTTTGAACCCTCTCTGCACTTCTTCTTCACCCCCAGCCCTGGGGCCTACACCCCTCCACCCTCCACAGTTGCAGCCAGCAGCCAGTCCCCTTCTGTCTTCACCCCAACTTACCACCACCCCGCTTGCCACGCTGTGGCTCTGGGCCATGGCGACTCAGTGGAACCTCCCTCATCATTTTAATCAGCTCGTTAGGCACGGTCGGCCGCCGTGACACCCTCCCCGTTGCCCACCGCAGACAGACGAACCCACGCATGCAGCCTTGACCTGGCCCTACTGCTCTCCTCAGGCGGGGCGTGGAGCAGGATGATGCTGGGGTCACGTTACTGATCCAACGGCTGCCAGGGAGCGGGGCATGTGCCAGGAGCGCCCTATGCAGGGACTGCCACACTGACTCGCTAATGCAGAATGCTTTGAGAGTGGAGAGCTCTAGAAGAGCAGCTGAACACTTTCAGGAAAAAAAATGATTAAAAAGTCTGTTTGGACCCTCAGGATATTCAAGACCATTTAGAGACTGTTTGGAGACCTTTTAGAGACTGTTTGCTTTTGTTATGTTGTTTACAAAAGCCACTAAAATGGTGTTTCAAAGCAGTAACCGTTATAAAAATAAAGTTGGCTTTGTTATAGGCGAAATATTATTAAAAATAAAATATGTCTAAAAACTGGGAACTTTTGAATGCTTTATTTGTCTGTTTCCATGGTGTAAGGAGCAGTACTGAGCCTAGACCTCACCGATGAATTTCCCTTGCTCAGTAGATTCAGAAGGAACATTCTAACATCAACTGGACTATAAGGTAACAGCCCTGCCGCTATTCTTGTCTGTCACCGGTTCCCCTTGACTGACGTTTCGCTTTAATTCCTACAGTTTGACGGTCTGCTCCATGATCTGATGGGGAGGGTACCCACACCGCACAACAGTATGCTTGGGATGCTCTTTTTGGCGAATAGGCTGCTCTGATGTCTAAATAACGTTGTGTGAAAGATTAACTTACATTTTTGCCAGACTTTTAGCTAATGTTTTTGCAATGTCTGTGAAGAGTAATTCAGTTAAAACAATCAATAAATACAAACGAAGAAAATAATAATGAGGGCCGTGAACTTATTTTAGCTAAGTTTATATGTATATTGAGATGTGATGTAAATATTCATAATTAAACTTTTTGAAAAAGAACGGAGCAAGAGACAGACATATTCAATGTGCTCTGTGCTAAAAAAAAAAACAAACAAACAACGATCTACATTTAAACTAAACGAGAGAAACCGACAGACCTAAATAGCCTATATTACAAATATCTTCGCAAAGTTATCTTTAATACTGTTACTGATATCAAATTGCGACCTAAGTTTCAATTATGTTTCCGGATTTGACTTTTTCTCAGTAGTCTATAAATTCATCTATAGAAACATAAAGCTTAGTTGAAGTAGCATCTTCTGGGGTTTTTTTGTTTTGTTTTGTTTTGTTTTGCTTTTTTTTTATCGGTCTATCCTGCTCCATGGTCCTTCGAGGGGTGGGGGGGATATGGGTGGGCGAAAGAGGGAGGTGTGATGTTGGAAGGGGCGGTGTTAGACAATACCACCCCACAAATATATTCCATCTCCCCGTCATTCCAGAGAGCGTTCACTAGGAAGTATTATTTTGTCTGATCTCAGCGTTTCCAAAACCGGACACGACAGTGATTGTTAAACAGAAAGGACGTGAAAATTAATCAGAAATGCTTTTCGATTTAAGGACTGTATACCTTATCGGCACGTTGTTCTTGTAATTGCCGTCTCATTCAGGAGGACTGGCAACATTTTTGCACTTTCTTTATAATCTTATCTGCACTGCCATCTCTATTGTCTGAAGCCAGGGGTCAAGAGACATCACCTCTTCAAGATTTTTATCTCCAAGAGGCAACTCATGTATTATTCTTCAGAAAAAATATACACTGCATTGTCTAAAATTGCTTGCTGCTGCAATTCGAAATACAATACAGTTCGAGAAAAACCACAAGAAACATTTCGATCGTTTTGTCTGGTTTGATACGTTTATTCGTAAGTAGGGTGAATGAAGTAATCTCTAATGTGCAAGAAGGATGATTCGTGAAAGAACCCACGGAAACGCACACGATTAGTGGAAAGAGTTGGAGTGAACAGTTCAAGGACATTAGGGTTCTACTTTTTTTGGACCTGACAGCATATTACGGTTTGTTAGATGTTTCTAAATATATAATGCATATACGGTTTAGAATTTAATCAACTTTGCTGAATAACTCAATGGAAATAAACTTTCCTGACATATAATAGACTAGGCTATTGTAAGAAAATTAATTTAAAATTCAATTGGCTAGTTCATGCATTCTTTTATACCTAGAGGTGTTTGCTAGTTATTCCAAAAATCTCTTTGTGTAACTGTTGCTTTAAGCACTGCACTTTAATTAGAGCTTATTTATGGTTTGTGAATCGTGCAGCCTCAACGTGGCTTTATTAAATGCAATTTAATTTTGAAGGGGTTTTGCATTTTAAACCGTATGCACACTAACGAGGAAAATTTATGTTGATCCAATGTTGATCCAAACCCGAAGTTCCAACAGCAGATGTTAACCTTTTGCACCTCTTTTTATTCTTGTTCCGTTTTGTCCTGTCAGGCAGCACGCGCCAAACGTTATAGCGTGACAGATGGATGATTTTAATTACGAAACATGACTCGAAAATTATCATATTTGCACTAATTTTGTGCAGACTTGAACGCTATAGCATATATGGGGAAATGGGTTGAGGGGTCTAAAACATATTATAATCTCGGCTAGTTTATTACAAAACCTCTTAAAGCAACAACTCTGTATGTTTTTTATTTACTCACATTAAATGAATTGGCAAATAGGGAGATACAGATATAAACCAAACAGGCGATTTGTTTTCTAGTTTTTAGCTGCATAAAATACCGGGAAATTTTAAGTTCCGCTTATTTTGCTTTTTGATAAACTTCAAAGACAGAACCCTAAAAAAAATCTATTTTAGACATGAACCCGTGTGTATGTAGCCTCATTTTATCTCACTTAATCAGTAACTTTCCTTAGTGTTGCCTGTGGGGATAATAAGAAAACAACAAAAACGAACCTTTTCCGAGCATTTGTTCTGACAGCCGAAAACAAAGAAACCAAACAGAACTCGCTTTATGTCTTCCTAATGTATAGATTACGTGGAGTGACATTGGTGGTGGTGTTATTTCAGGTCCTGTGGAACTAATTTCCGGGAAAGCTGCCGACTGAAAATGATGCTGAGCCCAGACCAAACTGATCCTGATCTCCCATGGAGCCAGTCCGACGCCGAGACTATGCTCAACGATATCAAGGTTAGCTGCATTTCGGACGAACCGACGGAGGGAGAGGGGAAGACGAAGTCGCTGGCTCCGCAGGCCCTTACCAGAGAGGAAAAGAGAAGACGCCGGCGCGCAACGGCCAAGTACCGGTCGGCGCATGCCACGCGAGAGAGGATTCGAGTCGAAGCCTTCAACGTTGCCTTCGGCGAACTGAGGAAACTTCTGCCTACCTTACCCCCTGACAAGAAGCTTTCCAAGATCGAAATTCTAAGACTAGCGATTTGTTACATCTCATATCTAAACCATGTTCTGGACGTTTAGCAAACGACCCCAAGGACAAATGAGGGTCAGTTTTTAAACCACCTACATGGCATCATTATTTTGCAGTCTGTGGTATAAAGTCATAACTCCGCATTATTTAATGCAGAGTTGTTAGGGGAGAGGGGGATTTATACCACCTCATAGCTATCACCCAAGTGTTCGTCAGACTTTAGGTATTAGTCTAATAACTTTAATGACTTCGTTTTCAACTTAGAGCGTCTATATTATCCCCTTTATCCATGGTGAGTACTCCAAGAGTTGTAAACCATTTAAAAGACTGTGGTCCCTTCTGTAGGCTATATGTTGAATAAGAGATGCAATAAAGTCAGAAGGGACTTTAAAATAATTCGAATAGCCTCCATTGTGGCAGTTCTATACGACCACAGTGGTACAAACACCACATTTTGTAACTGGAGAGTGCGAGCTAAAGATCACCAGTTGCACTGAAACATAAAGAAACCAGATAAGCGCTCCCCCATCCGATTAGCTGCTCTGTAGATCTAGCAAGTAGTTTTCCAATCAGGAGAAAAAAAATAAATACGTATACGTAAGTGCCGCTTAAAATATAACATTGTGACCTTAACTATCATTTTATTTATTTATCTAACTATTTATTTATTTATTTATTTATTTATTTATTTATTTATTTATTTGTTTGTTTGTTTGTTTGTTTGTTTGTTATGAAGTTTTTTCGTCAGTCTTTTATTATTTGTTTTTTAAAAAAAGATGTTTTAGATAAGTGTACAGTATGTTGGGTGTTTGTATGTAGGCTACTGCATAAACAGCGTTACTATGTGTTAGACTGTGGCATTTAACCTTCATGAAGAAGAAATGAACTGCACTTTTCGGTGTTTATTTATATATTATATTTATTTTTTGTGATTAAATTAGAGCTAGGCTATTCTGAAAACTGATTTCTTCATAAGTCTATTCTTCATTAGATATGAAAGCCTGCTGAAGAAGCTAAGACTGGTGTTAAACCCTTGAGGCTGCTATCTAATCGTGGCCATTTGAAGAGAATGTCTTGTTAACGAGAAGAAAAATTTACAGGTGGTCCTGAAATACATTAATGAGTAACATAAAATCAAATTTGCCAACAGTAATCCCCTTTATGGTCGGGCCTACGAAATGATATATGACTTATGAAACGGTAGAGGAAGTTAAGAACACACTTTCTGATATGACCAAATATGACATAAGACGTGATCCGTTTTGTTTTTGGTGTTTACGTGTCGCCGTTCGAAACGTTTTATTTGTGCATTCATAAACGCACTGATACGGATAATACAATAAGTTATTTTATAGTCGGGGAAAACATATCTGCTATCCAAAGAATTCTTGTCTTTTCAGGGTCGTGCCCTTGTTGCGTTATGCACATATTTTGTAGTAGAGTTGCCGTGACTGCTGGTTTTTAACAAAGGCATTTTTCATATTTTACTGGTGAGTTGTTTTTTGAAATAAAACAAAAATAACAGAAACTGCGAAACGTCTTATGTCTTTTCGTGTTTACAAACGAGAAATTATGGCGCCCGTGCTGTGTTCTGACGTTTGAACAGCTTGTTGACCAAACTAAGGGGCTGGAGATCGTTGCTCATTTCACTTGATCTTGCATTATGAATACAGGGCCCATATGTATTTACGATTTCTGGGGAATATAACGTATGTATTCACGTTGTTTCATGTTGTCAGTTATCACCGATCATTCCAAATAACAAAACGTAAGCTATTTGTACTAGCAGTCGTAGTCGTGTTTTGGGGAGATAGTGGTTTATTGCATAACTGAAAACGCAGAATGATAATACGGACGCGGAGTGGTCAGTCAGCGTGGTTAGCTTTAGGAGTGAGATTTTTGCCCGGCAAGTGTTTGCTACTCGTCCTCCCTCTTGGCTGAAAGGCCATTTCCCCAGAGAGGGGGCAGGTGTTACTCCAGACGAGCCAAGACAACCAAATTACTGGCCGTCTGGCACCTCCCGTGGGAAACAGACTGAGAGGGAGAAAGCAAGATGGAAATTTATGTGTAGGAAAGAGCCTTGTTTCATCTATCCTAATATAATATTTAAAAATAAGAATTACATGAACGTATTATATAGTAAAAATACGGCCATTATGTAAGTATTACATCTATATAAAACGTAGACGGGCAAATTCTGAGCTTCGCTTTTCAAATATAAAGGTCCACAAGTATTTTTGATGTATTGAGCAACGAGAATGTCATCGAGAAGGAAGAAAGTATCACACTCTGTAGCCCTGTTTTGGCCAGACCTAAGAGTTGAACCACATTTACGAATGACAAAGCAAGTTCATGACCTAGAACAAATAATGATGTGCGCATAGCTGTTAGTAGTAGGCCTTTACACGTGACCATATTAAGTTCACAGCTGCCATTGCTGTAATGATGCGTGTTTAAATAGCTATATTCCATTGGATTCATGTTTTCACTTGCAAAAGCTTGTGTAAGCTCAATTTCAAATGCTTGCGTGTGCATTATTTGCAGAGTGCCGATACTGAAGTTCAAACTATCACGCCTGATTCAGTAGTCAAATTCTTTTGCAGTTCTTTGTTTTGT
Organism: Electrophorus electricus; assembly: GCF_041902795.1. Classification (NCBI taxonomy): domain Eukaryota; kingdom Metazoa; phylum Chordata; class Actinopteri; order Gymnotiformes; family Gymnotidae; genus Electrophorus; species Electrophorus electricus. Next base: position 10,168,720 of record NC_137514.1, on the reverse strand, counting down.
AACAATGCGCTTATTTACTTGTGCGAGCGAGTACGCACACACGCTAGAGGATTTGAAAGCGCTTCTCTTGTAATTAAAGGCATTATACGCTTTTAGCAGCATAGATTTAAATATAGACGCAATGTTTTCCCGAGGGCTGAATTAGCCACGTTTCACTGCATTGCAATGTCAGGGGCAGCAGCTCGATTTCCACCTCAAGAACATTCTAAAGCAATGCTTTTATTGACTCATCATATATTAAGATATGTTGTTTTTGCTTAATAGGGTAATAGATCAAATTTTGACCTATCCAACATGTCCACATTTTTCATAAAAGAAAGTAGCAAAGTTCTGGGAAAGAACATTTCAGTAAGTAGACACATAGCCCATTGAAATGCTTAGGTTTTAACAATGTTTCTAACCTGAGAATCTTACATTTCTCTTAATTTATATGGCCCAAATTATGCCAACTACTAGACACGGTCTTTTCAAGAAAGAACATGAAAGACTTGATCTTTCTAGCAATGTTATGAAATAAAGAAGAATAAACTTTTTTTTTTCTAGATTACCATAGAATGGATGAATCCTCAAAAAACAAATGCTAGGTCTAGCCTGAACAAACAAATGTATTCATTTTGGTGTTTATGACATAACCCTATGTGTTCTGCGTTCCTTGTCATGATACACTCTAAATGGATGCCATTACAATTAATTGTGTTCATTATCATGTTGTCTGACAGATGTCTAACAATCTGTAAAAGACGGAATGTGAACAGTAATCACAAAAACTCAGGTGTTTTAATTTTTGCTTCATAAACTCCAGGCTCTCAGCTTGGGCTGTAACTCGATCACCACTCAAGAGCTTTCCTTTTTAAATGTTAATACTCCTGTGCAGGGCTTTATTTGGTCATGTGACCAGTCCCTACATCTGCTATTTCTGCTGCATCACAACTCCTCTGTGTTTTCCAGCCCAAAGCCCCTACCAGTTGTAGGACTGCTGTGGGTAGACACAGGCTGCCAGTGTAGCCAGCATGAGTGTGTGTGTGTTTGTGTGTGTTTGTGTGTGTGTGTGTGTGTGTGTGTGTGCGCGTGTGTGTGTGTGAAAGAGCCATATTGCTCCTCTTTTCACCATGGATTATGTAATGGCAAAGGCCTACAAGTGACCATATGTCAGAAAGTGTACAGACGGGCCCAGAATCATAATCACCATTGTCCCCTTTTTGGGAGCGTGCTTTCTCATCATTCAGGTGGACTTTTGCAAAAACCTGAAATGGGACACACACGTGCACACACACACACACACACACACACACACGCACACACACGGACACACACATCCTCCTTTGTTCCAAGGAGAAGCGTCTTGTCTTCTGGCTAGAGGAGAAAACATGACAACAAGAAGCCATATGTCCACAGGCCTGGGAAAAGCATCTCAGGGTGAGAGGGGGCTAGTTAGTGTTCTCCCTTGCACTCCCCCTTCTCCTCACTCTGCACCTTCATTATAAGTGTGTATGGTCTTCAATGCCTTCAACCCCCCCCCTCCAACACCCACCACCTCCACCCTCTCAGAGTACTCTCCACCCTCCCCTTTTTCTCATCCTCTTCATAGCCATCAGAGGTGTGTGTGTGTGTGTGTGTGTGTGTGTGTGTTACACTAGCAGTAAGACACAAAGGCAGATCCATGTGTTGAAATGTGGCCCCCGGGATGGACCACATTATGCCTGCCTACTTCACCAGCAGGGTCCCAGGCTGAAGCTGGCTCATGGCCCTTTGTCTCCAAACAGATGGAAATAGACAGAGAGGGGTGAGAGGGAGAGGGAGAGAGAGGGAGAGAGAGAGAGAGAGAGAGAGAGAGAAGAAGAAGAAGAAGAAGAAGAAGAAGAAGAAGAAGAAGAAGAAGAAAGGGAATGTGAAAAAATAAGTCAGTTTGTTCTCATTAACTAGCATACTGAGAAAGTCACGTCCACAAATAGATAGCTTCAGTCTTATTCAAGCTCACGTTCGGACCATCTGTACACACAGGACCTGTCACACGGTGCTTGCATGTATTAACGCTCATACACCAATAAGCCAGGTTAACAATCCGGTCTTAAGTTCTAATTTACTCTCGGTCAACGAAACAGTTTTTACATCAGATGTTGAGTCTATGTTGATCTATTATACATATTGCATGGACGTATTTCTACGCCTATGAACACTGTAGAAGTACATTCACTGGCATTTTTGCTGAGTAAGCAAGTGGCGATATATATAGGCTATTCCAAGTTAGGAAAAGTGTCCATATAGTTAATCAATCAGTAGGATTCTTTACAAAAGCGTACAAGCGGAGTATTAAGGTTGATATTAAGAAAGATAAAAACGGATGTGAATTTTCGACAGCTCAGACATTATAATGGCGCAATAACATATTCCCGTTATGTCAGCTGGCTCAACTCATGAAACATGAAACAAATTAATGTAGCTTGCCAAAACAGATTTATAGTAATTCCATACGGAATCTCTGAAGGTTAATGCAAAGCACTCACCTAGTGGCACTACTATTGCCAATGTCTTTATTAACGTGACAATAATAATAATAATAATAATAATAATAATAATAATAATAATAATAATACAAACAAGAAATAACTTAGGCCTATAAAATAATTTAGTAAAAAAGGAAATAATTTAGCAAAAAAGTATAAACTGTGATCTAACAGGCAATGCAGATGTGAACTATAATTTTTTTCAGCTGCCTCTTAATTTTACATGTCCTTTGTGTAAACCTCCGATCCTTAAACTTATAAAACTTATATCTTCAGGGAGAGAGCCATCCGTCTAAAAGACACTGAATTTAATGATTTCGGTGCCAGGCGTGAGCACTGAATAGCGACCATCTGCATGCTGACTTAAATAATCCTGAAAGACGCGTCTGATTCGACCCTCCGCCCCCTCTGCGCGTGCCCTTTCAAACGTCAGAATATGAAGTGTCGTTCACAGTCCTACACTAATCGATCAATTTGTCCAAAACTCACTACACTCCATGCCTCTTCCAGACAGGTGCAACGACTTTTGTCCCTAGTAAATAATCGCGGAACATTCTTAACACCACGGGAAAGCTTTCGAAAATGAGAAGTAATGGACTATGAAAAAAGTAAATGTCTTAGAACAGGTCGTCTCTGGCTCGTGGAACCTACGATTGCGACGATTTATGTAATAAGCCTGGAGTCTGGAGACTCGTGTCTGAGATGGCATCGCCCCTTATCGGTCAAAAGTGGTGATAGAGCATTTATGTGCGCTGTATTTTAAAATTTGTCTTCTTATATTTTTAGGAATATTTGTTATGAACATTACATTTTAGAATATTATGACAATAAGCGATTCAGAGTTTCTATTAGCGTAAAAGAAAATCATGATGGGATGATGTGTATTATGTCCCAAAATGACCATCTGTCACTGTATACATTTGTCCACAAGGGGGCGGTCTTTCCTTTTATTAAAAAAAATGTCAGGTGGAAAAAAAGTCAGGTTTGCGCTTATTCATACTGTCTATCCTGGACAACAAAATATATTTTGTTGAAGACACATGACACCCCACGATTACGAGTAATGCAGTTTATGTGTCAGAGTTCCAGACGTCCCCAAATGGGCTAGGTTGCCTAATTCCCTCTAACAACTTCACCCCAATTATCATCTGAGGTCTCCATTACTCCCTCTTCAGTGAGGAGCCCATACTGATTAACTCAGTGGTAGTAATTCACATGATCCGTCATGTTTGTCTGTCCCTTGGGGATGGAAGAAAGGAAATGTCAGAGGTCATGAACTCTGTATGATCCCGACCCCCTTTAAGATGCAGTCGTAAATAACATGGTAGTGAGCACTGCTCCACAGCAAACAGCACTGGCAGATTAAACACAGCACTGGCAGATTAAACACTTATTAATGTGACTGTGACTGAAAATGTGGGTATTGATGACAAATAAATAATTAGCACATAAACCCTTTCTTTTCTGATTCACTGACTCTGAGATAGCTGAAAAATACTTGTTTGGAACCATTCCTGAATGCTTATTGAATTAAAATGAATTTTGACAAGAATACAATCTGAGATTTAGATCATTGTTATTCTGCCTGTGTTCTTATTACCCCACAAGAGAAAATAGGAGAAAGTGCATTGTTAGGCTGGCACTGAGACCCATCAATCAATATGGCGATAACACCCGCGGCCTGCTCGAAGCACTGAAGACATTAAGGTCCTTTTTTCACTGATCAGTGACCAGTTTCCTTTAAAAAAATTCTCTCATTAAAAAGGAAAACACATACACTGCAGATCAAAATTAGAGAACAACACACAATTTCCTAAATGTCAAGGTCACTGTGTAGTCGTATGTGAATTTATCCTAACAGGAGTAAAAGAGCAGTATTTTAAGCTTATTTCATGAGTTGTATATATTCTAAAGCACAGCATAAAAATTTAAATGAGATAATTAAAAAAGAACAGTGATCAAATTTACAGAACACTTTCAGATACCTGCAGGTTATTGGTGTTAATCTGGCACCTGGTGCTAATTTCCTGAATTATCTGACAAACCCTATTTAACTGGCAGCCTAACATTCCAGTATTCACTGACTTTGCAAGATGGTGAGCCGTTCCAAAGTGACTGAAACCCTCCGGCAGCAGGTTGTCCAGATGAAGGCCAAAGGGGTGACCCTATCAGCCATAGCAAGAGAAGTTGATCGTTCCATATCTGTGATTTCTAGAATATTGCATCTTTAAAACATCATAAACTCATTCAAGTCCCCCAAGAAGGCTGGTCGCCCACGAAAGACAAATGCAAGACAGGACACGATAATCTCCATGGATAATTGATTCAACACTGCAGCTGGAATTGCTCGCCGGTTCAGCTCTGAACATTGTAAAGCTCTGTCTCGCCATACAGTGTCTCGATGTTTAATAGCATTTGAACTGAAAGCCCACTCTGCAGACCAAACCTCTAATTAACAGAAAGAATCAAAAGGCTAGACTAACCTTTGCTGAAGAGCATGTTGTGTGGACAGAGGAGAAGTGGTCCCGATTTCACTTTAGTGATGAAAGCAAGTTTAATTTATTTGGGTCTGATGGGAAACATTATGTTTGTCGACAAACTGGGAAAAGCCTGAACCCAAAGTGTGCAAAGAAGTCACTGAGAGGTGGAGGAGGAAGTGTCATGGTTTGGGGAATGTTTTCGGCAGCAGGAGTTGGACCTCTCATACAGCTACATGGCAGAGTGAATGCAAGTGTGTATCAGAAACTTCAACATGTGGTTCCTTCCTTGCATTCATCACTCAATCAGCCAGCAATTTTCATGCAGGATAATGCCCCGTCACACAACAAAACGTGTAAAGCAGTTCCTTGAAACTGAAAACATTGAAACAATGAAATAGCCAGCCCAGAGTCCCGATCTAAACCCAATAGAAAACCTCTGGAAAATCCTTGGTGACAAAGTTATGGCCAATAAACAGTCACTGTGGAAGAGACTGCAGGAAGAGTGGACCAAAATCGCACTAGAGCAGTGTGAGAGACTAGTGATGTCCTGTGGCCGCAGATGTGCTGAAGTCATTCAAAGCAACTGCCTGTACATTTCCTACTGATTGGTGACTGTTGTAACCTTCATAAATTTTGTTGTAATCTTTCTGTGCTACAGCCATTGCTGTTCTCTAATTTTGATCATTGTGTTTTCCGCAAAATATGTTGAAATACATTGGTTATTTTGTAAAACAGTGTTCTAGTGGCATGGTATACCCCTAACAAAAAATCCTTCAAATGTTGATCAATGAAGATTACATTATTTCTGAAAAAATCAAGTGTTCATAAATTGTTCTCTAATTTTGATCTCCAGTGTATGTCTCAAGTCTGCAAAAGACACATAATGGGAGTATTCATGAAGTCAGAGAAGGTGGATTAGTAGCTCAGAAGGCTCCTAAACCTCAGAACTATCAAGAGACAGTGAGATAAAATAATGCTTACATTCCATGTTCAGAGCATTCTAGGATTTGCATTGCCTGGGTTTGCCTGTGTTGTCTCAATAATGAAGGAGCAAGATGACAGAGCTAAATGGAAGGTGTTGATTAGCATGATCTTAATAGATATTCTACACACACACACACACACACACACACACACACACACACATATATATATATATATATATATATATATATAAAATTATTGTTTCTTATATAAAATTATTGTTTCTTATTATTATGTGTGTATTGTGTGTGTGTGTGTGTGTGTGTGTGTGTGTGTGTGTGTGTGTGTGTGTGTGTGTGTGTGTGTGTTAATAATAATAATAAGAAGAAGCGGTCTTTTGTCTATTGCAAGCATTTTCGAAGGTTAACTCAGATACAGTCTGAAAAATAGCAGGATAAGGGAACCTCTTAACTGGGCATGTTGTAATGTCACTATCTCCTGTAAAGGCTATAAGGGCATGTGGGCTTGAAGTCCTGCCTCGTGCACTCGGATTACCCCATTAATATAATGCCTACATTTGCTGAACGTGTGTGTGTGTGTGTGTGTGTGTGTGTGAGAGAGAGAGAGAGAGAGAGAGAGAGAGAGAGAGAGAGAGAGAGAGAGAGAGAGAGAGAGAGAGCGAGAGAGAGAGAGAGAGAGAGAAGGGGAGAGAGAGAGAGAGAGAGAGAGAGAGAGAGCGAGAGAGAGAGAGCGAGAGAGACAGACATACTTCACTAAGTCTATAACGTTGACTGATATCCCATTCCTGTGATAAACACCACTCCATTCCTTTGATAAACTCCAAACCCATGGATTCACTGACTGCGTTATGTGTCTCACGTTCAGAGAATGTATTATTAATCCTGTTTGTTTCTATGGCACATAGCTACACTTGCTAATAGCCTGTCACTCACATTACTGACAAATAATAGACAAATGCATTTAAGGATATGCAACACGTGAGTCAGTTGTGCAGTTCAACAATGTAGATCCAACTATGTTACGAAACATTACATCGTAGTGAATTGTCTGCCGTTCCCCTAGCGCGTCGCAGTCGTTATTACACCTTCCTTTCACTTCCAAAGGAAACACTGCCCCCCTGTTATTCCAAATATTTCGAGGCTATTTCCATTACTGGGGCTTCGAAACCGGCTGAGTTTAAAGTGTGATCTGAACCGCAGGATTACGTGTATATGATTTTCCCGTCCTCGTGTCTGTCGGACTGCCACGCGTCGGTAAAGGTAGGCTGCCGTATTATTCGCGACGTCCGTCGGGTGTATTCCGCGTGCCCACCCGGTAACCGAGCGTTAAGGTTTAGTTGGCTAGCGAGCTACGTGAGGGCAGTGGGCTAGGGTTGAAATATGTCTACAATTTTGCATCAGGATTCATTTCTTTTGCTTCATTGACTGCTTCACTAATGACTTTCTTATTCTGATTTCTGTGGGTTGTCTGTGTCTGCCTAGTCACAAATTGATAACGTGCAAAATTCCGCCAGATAGTCTTCTTTACCCCCCCCAAATTGGACACCAGCTAGCAACGTATCCTATCTTCCGAAATGTTTTAAAGAAGCCACGGTGAGCTATTCAATTTCTTTTTTCATTATATCACTTCAGTCGGCGGTTTTGTTAATGTGAACAACTTGATACGGTTGGCTAACAAATGCTTGCTTTCTTTTAAAAAGTACTTAAGTCTAGCACACACAGTGTCAGTTCCGTACTTTGGTCGCCTTGCAGTTTTACACTGTATCCTGGTGCGCTTGAGAATTCCCCGTGGGTGCTCCACGGAATTCCAAATCGCTCCTGAGTGGGAAGCCGCGGGCGTTCACACGCTGCTTTAAAGGTTAATGCCGCCAACTTGTTCTCTACCACTTCTGATACTCTGTGTCTTTGGGCAGCGTTTTATTGTTCCGTACAGGTCCCTTCCTCTCTGCTTGAACCGGTGAGTCGAGAGGCGTTTGTATTCTCTTGCTTGGGTTATGGAGCAGGGCTGGGCTCTCAAGGCCTTGGAGAGGACCGGGGAGTTTCCTGCTGCGTCCGCCATTTGTTTGGACTGCGGGAGGCTACAGGTAGAATTGGGAGTTGGCAAACACTCGTTCGTTACCACTGTGGTACGGATAATACATAACCGGAATACCAAAACCACTGGTGCACACATAATCTCTGGTGATTTTGTGTTAGTTTGACTGAGGTGAAGTGTCTTGACAACAACGTCAATTACACGTCAGTCTTACACGTTTCACTACATTGTTATTATTCAGCGTTGACTAAGGCACGTTGCACACCTGGGACCGAACCTGAACCCCAGTAGCAGGGTCTATGTGCATGGCTAAGCAACGTTAACAGTGTGAGCCTTTTGGGGAGTTTAGTCTATGTCTCCAGTCCACATTGAACGTATGAATCTTTAGCACCGTGATATTTTTCCTTCAGTTAGCCTAATACTTATGTTATGTTTCAGTAGATTGACAAGTCCTGACTAATTTGTGGCTCAAAATAATAATAATAAATAACATTCAGTTTTATTTATACAGTGCCTTTCACAAACTCAAGGTCAATTTACAATGTAACAAAGACAAAAACATTGTTGAAAAAAAGACTTCAGAAGAGACTTACAAGATGAAAGACCAGTGCAGTTTCATAAAGAGTTTTGAAATGTTTTAATGCTTTATTAAAATGATGTTTTTAACTGCTTGATGCATTTTAACTGTGAGTGTCTGTTATGTCAAGAAAACGCCACACATTGATTTTCACTTTAAGCACACCTTGGCACCAAAGAGGGAAACCAATCGTCTCTTCAGGAGAATAAGGTTTTCTTCCCCGCTGTTCAATGAATAATTCAACATCGACAATTATATAGTTTTGTCTGTGCCAGGAATCTGACAGCAGTGAAAAAGTGTGATTATTGTACCTGGTGTTCACGTGGGATTTGAAGAGCCCACTCCCACCTCCCGTTTAGAGATGCTTCTCACCTGTTTTACAGGACTGAACGGGACATTTTCTAATCCACATCCTTTTGAAAAATTAATTAATCTTGCAGTGGTAATCGGTTCTCAGGGGCACATGATGTATGAAGCCTGTCATATTTAGAGACAGCACGAGGTTATGTCTGTCAGCATTATGGTTTAGTTATGATGAAATGCAAAAAGAAATAAGTCTTCTCTTTATCTCTGTATGGTGGGAGGAGCTGACAAATTTATCAAAGAGGCTTGAGTATGACCATACAAATGTATATCAGTGTCTGTGTGTGTGTCCTTATGTGTGAATTCTTCATCGCTGATTTTTCTTGCTCCTTCACCTATTACTAACATCCTGGTGGAGAAGGTGGCATTCCAAAATGTTGAGGAAGTTCTGTGGCATGAATTCGGTTCACTTTAAGTGACCATGGGCTTCACAAGACTGCAGCAATGTACAGAATGCACTTTCCCACTCAAGGGGTGTACTAATCCAACCCCATTTAGGCTACTTTTTCTATATGGTCCTATTCCTTTATAGCTGTTTTAACACGCTTAACTGGAATGCAGAGGCATTGTCGGGCTTGTTTTCAGACTAAAAGAGCAGTATGATGGTATTTCACTTGAGGATTTCTTCTCTATTTCACTCATTGTCTTTGTCTCTTTTCCTTTTTCTTTGTTTGCAAGTTTGGTCTTATGGACACTGAAGTTGGGTGTGTTGTCATTTCTGGTTTGGATGAGAGCCAATGCCTTTTCTTTTGTGTGCCAGGATTTGTCTCTCTTCATTCTGCCTTCTCTCTCTCGCTCTCTCTCCTTCCCGTCTTTTCTGTTGAGATCTTGATTCCAAATACATAGTTCAGGAGTGCTCACAGTGCAGTCTCCAAGTCAAAAAGTTACACCGCCATCCATCAGAGTCATCCACGTCACAAAACACACTGAATCCAGCAAAGTTTGTAAACATGTATTGATGCGCTTCTGTCAGGGCCATTGCCTCACAGTCCACTGCACAGAGCGCCACGCCAGCTGAGCTGTCAACAGTTTGCCACGCAACAAGGGCAGAAAGATTCAAATCCAAGATTAGCCGTGGTAATGCAGCCCAACTTTGACCGTCGATGAGCAGTCTCCTTCCTCACACAGCACACTCCTCTTGTGCTAGTCTGCAGAGCGGAGATGCACGGTGAATCGATTGCGTCCTCTGCCTTTGCACGTTTCAGCTTCTCCATTATTCTATTCTTATGTCTTTTGTTTCTTTTCTTGTCATCCTGTTACTGGCGTTCCGCTTTGGGCGGGGTGGGGATTGGGTGCAGTGCCTGTTTCGTCTGCTTGTTTACGGAACGGTTTTGCACACTTGATGTGGTGTCACTAATGACTGTGAGATATGGATGATTTTCAGAGCTTCTGCAACTCTGAGAAGGTTTGTTTGTTTTTGTTTTCTCCTCCTCCTGCCCTCTCCTGTTACGCGTGCCTCGTTCCTAAATTCCAAGAGCTCAGCAGCTCAGTGACCGGGGGCATATTCTAAAATAACGTTTGGGAAACATACCGAATCTAATAATATCCCACAGGTCAGGGGTTAGGTTGAGAGATGGCTCAGGTTTGGCGTTGGGTTTTTAGGCTAGGGTTAGAAGTTGCAGGTAAGTGTTTGGAAAAATGTTCTGCAGTACTTTCTGTGTGCCTACTCCTTTATGGGTCTCCTTCGGAGTTCTGTAATGTTCTGGAATGAAGGGGTGTGGCTGGTCATTATGGGAGGATGTTTATGCAGGAACAAATGAACCAACAGAACAGCTGTAAGAAAATAAACATGGTCCAGTCTGGAGAAGTCTGCCTTATCTCCAGTTTGTGCCACTGTTCATCTTGATGTACGCCCTTTGACAAAACAGTTCAGCAGATTCCTTGTTGATTAAAAAGGAGAGTTTGTTGGGTTTGAAGTTGCAGTCCATCTTCTAGTATTCTATTTCGGTTCAGGTAAATTGTGTTACTAGTTTAAAATCAGTTTTTTTCATTATAATGTTTATTAAATAGCTTTTAAGAAAATGCCCTGTGTCATTCTTCACTCAGTGTTGGTTTTAAGGATGATGTAATAAGTGCCCATGGAGGGGCAGTGCCTGATGTGGCTTAAAGGAACACTCATTAGCTTTTTAGCCCATTAGCTCATTTCCATCTCCAAATCTCATATGTCATCGTTGGATGGCATCTGAGCTCTCTCCCTTGTAAATGTCCAGTTAAGACCATTAATCCCATCAGCCTCTGTCTTCGCTAAGAGCATTATTTTTGAATGATGGCAATATGGCCACCTAACAGACATCTCCATATTGTTTCCCACCAGAAATGTTGAGTACTACTCACTCACATGCCCTTGTGAATGCGTCTTTCGGTACTGTGATTGAGCGCCTTAAGGGCAATATAGGACAGGTGAGAAATTCCTGCAATTTGGCATGTCGTGTAAACGGAATGCTTCTCATGTCAAACCTTTTCAGGATTTTGAGAGTTGTGAGTCACACGCCCAGCTGAGGACTGCTGAATGAGTAGAGTATGTCATGCAGTAGGGACTCCAGCAGTGATGTACTGAAAGACCCGACCTCACGTAGGACAGCACTCTCCTCAAGGCCACGGCCAAGCATCCAGCGCTTCCTAAATCATGGGCGAGGTTTTATAACGCTGCAAGTGTGTTAGGCATGAAGAACACACTCACTGGCTCACAGCACCCTTATCCAGGAGAACACAGGACAGAAACATGTTTATGTCACTAAAGTTATGTGGTGCATAAGATGTGGCAGAATTTGTTACATTAGCATTTTAAGAGAATTACTGAGAACTATTGTGTGTTTTATCTCTGTTAGAGATTGGTCAAAACCACGGGAATTGCAGCTCTTATCTGTTAATGCTTTAGTCTCTGATGCTGTATACAAATCCCAATTAACTATCATGTCTGTGGGATCTCGTAGGAAACATTCTGTTTACACCTTGCCACTACACTGAGTATTTTGTTTGGTTTAGTGAAATTGTGAAACTCTAAAGATGTGCAAGAGACAGGAGAAAATCCAATGTGCAAGAGAGAGAACTACATTTTTTGGACACTTTGAGGCTTGTAATTTTGTATTTTGTGTCACGTGACTAAAAGCTTGGCATATGCAAGGCAAAATATCCACAACTGATGACACATACCATGCTTTCTCAACTAATGACCATCAAATGACCTAAGTACTTTAGAATTACTTTGTGATTATCCATCTCACATCACTTATAAACATTCATTCCTCTCTCATCACTCAAACGCTCAGTTATAAACTTGTGTGACTATCCATCTTGCATCACTTATAAACACTCATTCATAGGCACCCATTCACAAACACTCATGTGACTGGCTATCTCGAATGACTCATAAACACTCAGTCTCATACAATCATGTAATTAGGCATCTGCCATCACTCAAACACCCATTCTCTCCATCCTGTATTCCACCACACAACGTGGATTCAAAGCAAATGCATTATGTTCTAACAAGAATGCCTTTCTTTCAGGTCCATTGCACGACATAGTGACAAAATCTTTCCTGAAATGTAGCTGTATTCTTGCTGTGCTCAGTGAAAGAACTTTTGTTGGTGATGTACCTTCTCTTACCCTCCCCATTTATTTCTTTGAATGCTCTTTCTGGGATGAAACAAGGAGGAAGGATGAAAAAGTGTGCGTCTGTTTTTCATTTTGACACACGTGTCACTGTGCCGTTATTCATCGAGTGCGCATAGGTTTGTGGGGGGTTGGCTGGTAGGAGAGGCACTCGCCTCTTTTGTGGGATATTTGATGCTGGCACACTCTCTCTCTCTCTCTCACACACACACACACACACACACACACACACACACACCCTCACAGATCACATCAGAAGAAAACCTCGGCTGTTTGTGAAGGCAGTTGTATAGGAGTAAGGTAGACAGGAGCACCGTGTAACAGCAGTATGGGGTAAGTGGTGTGCTCCAGAAGGCAGCCGCAGTACTGAATGGGCAGGGGCAGGGAGGAGAACCTGCACTCCTGTGGTTGGGGGCCAGGTTACCACTCAGGCTGCTGTGCCCAGAGCTGTGACAGCTGCTTAATATGCAGGGCAACCGAAGGCTCCCCAAATGACCTTGGTCCTGTTTTTGCATTGTTTTTATATGTCGAGAGGCAAAATATCAATTCGATAAGCTCCCGAGTTTCAGGATTCCAGCATTTGACGAGGATATGTTTACATAAATGTTTATAAAATCCTCATGAACATTTAATCTGTACAAGGCATAACCAAGGAAAATTGACTTTGCCAGACTTGCTTTGATTAATTGGTCTTAAATTAGAATAAATAGTATCTCTAGTACTGTGAAGTAAAAAAGAACTCCAGATTGGTTGTGCATTTGTGTATTTAATTTTCAGATCTGTAATGAAGTCAAAGTACATAAACTAGGCAGATCTTGCGTTTACATTTTAAGCATTTAGCAGACACTCATATTGACAATTTCAGTCACGTTACGGAAGAAGGCGAATGTGTTAGGATTCCTGCATGAGGCCATACCTCTTCTTTGCTGTTCTCTAGACACATAAACCAGTTATTTACTTACTTTTCACAGATTATTTATTTTGGCTTCATTCATGAGCACTTGCTCATCCCCAGAAGTATCCAAAGTGCTCTCAAAGCACTTTAGCTTGGACAATACAGTTTTCATTGTCACAATTTCCAGTTCATTTGTTTTCAGAGTAACTATCTCTACTAGTTTACTACTGAGGTCCTGAATTCATGCTCAGAGTTTACCAATTTTGAATCATCTACATCTTCTAACTATTTGCTAGTGTATAGTAATAATGCCAATATGTACTAAGGTGACCTACAGGCTTATTAGGCATGTATATCACAGCTGCTCGAAACAATGATCTGTGGTTAAAAAAACAAAACAAAAACGAAAGAAACGCCAAGGCCATAAAATGCCATCAAGATGCTCTGTTTGTTAATGGCTGTTGTAAAGAAGCTGCTCCTTGGCTTTCCATTTCACCTTCTAGCCTAGGTAAACTGACAAGGTACATGTATGTTAACTATCCACTGCAGCAAACCCCTGATTCCAAAGTCCCTTTTTCCACAGATTCACTGCTGCCCTGGGGTCAGTTTCTCACTATGCTCAATTGCAGGGCTTCCCACACACCTAAATGTCATGCAGATCCAGGAACAGCGCTTGCAAGCTTTATAAATGCGGCCTATCCTCAATGCGTGTTTTGTGCGCGGCTTGCTTCTAAATCTCTACCTGCCGTTTAATCAGCCGCAAGGTCCACAGATACTGCGGCGTCAGCACGATTCATGTCGCGTCAGGCACAGACAGTCCTCTCATCACTGAGCAGCCCTTCACGTAGCCATCAAATGACCGCTTGCTGGACAGAGCCTAAGTGGGTCTGCACGATACTGACAGAAAAGCCTATACTGCGATTATCAGTCCACATTGAAGCATTCAGTATCTGAGATTGGTTGGGATCCTCACACCACAAAAAATATATAATGAATGGTTTGATGGCTCATTTGCATATCACAGCCGTTCGTGAATTCAGTATTACAAAGGCCAATATCACGATAATAACTAAGAAATTATATCTTTGGTTGTGTAAGTGCTAAATGCCCGAAGATGACGTTTATGTATTAGAATATTTTGACTCCGATGGGGCCGTTTTAATCCCCCGTGTCCCAGGTTGCTAATAACGAGCGCCACTGATATTTGCATAATCCCTTGAAGTGTTGTGCTGGAGAGCGGAGTGTGGAGCGAGGGCTTCTGAAGTGCTGAATGGGTACGTTAGCTCGCTTCCCCACCATCACAGGGGATTCACCAGGACCTCTCTTTCTCAGCTCTAGCTCCAGAATACTGAGAGCTTTCTGAAATGTTCTGTCTTTAAAATCCTGTTTCCAAGGGTGTGCATTGCATGCCTAATGCAATGGGAAAACTATGGAAAGTGACTGTAGGCGATTTCTTCAGGTTATACATTTGGAATGGCATGTGAATAAAACTTTTGGATTAATTTTTGGGTATTTGGGATTTGATTCCAGCTTTCTCATTAGTCCCTGCTGTCTGTCTGTAACAAGTAGGAGGAGGGCGGGCAATAGGATGTGTAAGCAGAGTACAGTTATTTAGAGCTTCTCCGGGAATCGCCATCAAAAATGACTGGCAAAGATGCAGTTATCACGGGCATGTTCATTCAAGGGTGAAGCACAGAGACAGACTGTCAGAAGAAGATGAACATTTACCGTGGCAAGGGAGGAGGACACTTGGAGAAGAACCTGGTAATCTCAGCACATGTACATGAACGGTTGTGAGGAACTGTAGCGAAAGGAAATCTGCACACGAAAGGACCAATTCGGAGCGGATGAGCTAGTGTGGAGACTTCATGAAGCAGATGAGTCATCCATTCTTTCTTCTGGAAAGAGGTGCAAACTGTCAGTGCATAGGACATCGTGGTGACAAATGGACTAGTAAAGGAAAGCAGGTCAGTTGGGTCAGTGTTTGTGATTGGATGAAAGTAGATGCTGTCGATTTGGGGACATAAAAGGAAGGTATCAATTTTGTGCTTTATGGTTTTCCGAAGTCCAGGTATGTGTAACATGATTGGCTGTGGGTGCCACCCCACTCCCAGCTTGGACACCCTGTCGCCCAGCACATGCACCGTTCCCCCCTGGAGGACGTGTCCAACCATCATTACGGTAATCTCAGCCTGATCTGTGGCCACAGACACAGCGCACCGTATCGATGGCCATAGACACAGCACACCAGAGCTTTGGCCACAAAGGCAACACACCAGGTGCATGGGGCAAGAATAAAAGATTTTTTTGGGATGGAACATCTGGTTTTGTGGTCAGTGTGAGAGTCCTCGTAATGCTCAAAATGTATCTCAAAATGCACACTTCTCTCACTTTCAGTTAGAAGCAGGCCACCCACCCACCCACACACACACACACACACACACACACATACACTGCTTACTGGTGACGTGTGTGCGTCCTTCAAACAGTGCTAGTCTCTGAGGGGAGTGTGTTTGCTGGCAGCAGAAAGGGGGAGCTAGGTCCCCGGCCAGCCGCCACTGGGAGTCTGTGCCATCTTTCACTTTCTCTTTCTTTCTGTCCTCTCACGCTCTCTCTCATCTCCTCCCTCTCTTCCACCCCCCTTCCCCGAAGTGATGTGGCTTCAGCTCTTCATCACGCGCAGCTGGCTGACTCCATATCAGTCGGACACCCTCGGCTCCATGCTGCACCCATCCTCCATCCGCCACACTGCTGTAGGACTGGCATGGTGGTAGCTGCCTGGCACTCACAGCATAAACGAGGCCAAGCATTTTGTAGCCATTTGTTCTACTTTTGTTCTGTCTTTTTTGTTATCCCGTTAAGTCGAATAACACTCTAAGGTGACCTTGAGTTTGAGGAAGGCTCTAAATTTCCATTTTTTTCCCCTTTTAATCCAATCCCTGGGGCTTTGCTTATTGTCTCTGCACTGGAGTTATCAGATTACTAAATTTGGCAAATACTGCAGTGAAGACGAATCCTGATACTAGTTAGTGTAGAAAAAGCAATTAGTAACAGTATGATGTCTAATCATATTAGCAGCAAGCTGCTGTCTGGGCCAAATACACCTTCACTATTAATGGGGTCCAAGATGGAATGGTTTTGCACTGGGGTCCAAGATGGAATGGTTTTGTCAAAAGTGCAGTAAAAAGTAGTTACAACAAAATGACATCTCGTGTTGTGCAATGCTCCCAGCTTCATCGCGCAGGTACATGCGATTTACGCTCCAGGGCCGCACATGAGCACTGTGAGTATTACAGTTACCGTTTGATTTGCAAATTGAATCAAATTAACATCAATCTTAAATCGAGTCAGGGTAATGTGAATTGAAACCAGATTAACCCAACCCAGACCTAATTCCTCTTTAGCCGGTGGAATATGGTATGGATAGTGTAATACTAATATAATGTTGTTATTCAAAGAGGGTAGAAATCAGCTGGGTTTGCTAGGAGGGGGGTGGCATTTCCCAGGTGCTTGGCCAAGAATTAAATGTGTAATTTATCATGTCTATCATGTTTTTACAATTATGTCTGTCATGTTCTTACTAGTTTTGTCTCCAGAAACAGACTGTATAGCAAAGAGAGTGGAACTTTCTCTGCTCTTAATAGTTCACTTACACACACACACACACACACACTCACTCACTCATTCACACACAGAGAGAGAGAGCAGTATTTCGACAGGGCTCTACTTGTTAGTTCCTGCCTGAAACTTTCATATTCAGTCCTTACATCTCAGTCTCAGCTCTGAGAGTCCTAGTGTTCTGTGTTGTCTCACACTGGGCTTCATGCTTTATTCCAGCCTGACTGGAGTCCTCCATTCTGGTCTTCTCCTTGGAAACTTGAGACTCATTAGACTGCTTTAAAGTGACAGCTGCACATCCTCAAAGATGCAACAGCTTTCTTGTCTCTGTCTCTATCCCTCTGTCTCTGTCTATCTTTCTCTCTCTCTCTCTCTCTCTCTCTCTCTCTCTCTCTCTCTCTCTCTCTCTCTCTCTCTCTCTCTGCATGTGCTTAATTGGGTCTTCTGCAGATCTGCTTTGAAAAAAGTGCTGGTTCTAATTTGTAACATGCAAGAATATTTTAGAGAGGTCTGGTAATGGGGCTCACACCAAAGAATCTTTTTGCACTCCACACACACACATGCATGCATGCACACACACACAAGCCATACCCAAGTTTCTCTTTGATACATCATTCCACTGTCGTAATGATTCCCTTGCTATAACTGCTTCTGTTCAGATGGAGCCTAGCCTAGTCTCTCCAGATTGCTGCCACAAAAACAAGCAAAAAACTTGTGTGCTTAATATGGTGACATAATTTCACATGATCTGGACAGTCCTCAAATTCACATGAGTGCAGATGGTTGCGATTGGGAGATGGAGTTAATGAAGTCACAAGTTGCTTCTTTATGCACATATACAGTGAAGACTGGTAGAACGTCCAGGACATCCACTGCAGCGGCATATGTGTCTGATTCTAGAAGGGGCCTCGTGTGTTTGGCCTTTCTCTAGTTCTCTCTCTCTCTCTCTCTCTCTCTCTTTCTCACTCCCCTTTTTCTCCCTTTCTCTCTCTTTCTATCTCTCTGGCGATGGCTTGATGTGGTATGAGAGTGCCGCTGATTACTTGGTAACCTGATAGGCATGTTGTTTTTACTTTTGAGAAGTACTTACCATATTGCCCTCTGTTTTATTACGACATTTATAATGTCATTAATTAACTGTTTTTACCTCAGCGGTGCTGATATATAGCAGTAATTGAATACCAGGTTTAAAACTGGATCTATAACAATCTTAGAATAGAATTTACTGGACTGAAATCTTAAAGGTTTTGGCTTCGCCAACAGTATTCAAAAGTATTAGTGTTTTTTTTTCTGCAGATATTTCTCTCTAACCAGCCAAGCCATTGGCAGAAATGCTTGACTGGGCAAGATGAGGTTTAGCTGAAAACAGATATGAGAGAAGGTGTATATTGGAACTTTTTGAGGTTGCTGTTTTACCAGCCATTTCTTGGTAAAAACTCTGAATTTCATTTTGTTCGTGGACTTGAGCGTACTTTTGTTGACTTGGACTAAAATCCTACTCTCTGTGTCTTTCCAGATTGATGCTTAATGGCTGGGAGCCCCCCGGCTTGTGTCCCAGATTGACACCCGACAGCGCACGGTCTCCGCCAATCTCCTGAGCGAGCTCGAACTCCTGCCAGATAAATCGCCCACAAGCTCCCACTACGTCTGCCCAGCCCCAAGCCAATCAACCTCCAAAAGGCCCTCAGCCAATCGCTGAGGCAAGATAGCATCACCATGGACACTGAGTCCACTTATTCTGGCTATTCGTACCACTCTGGACGATCAAGGGGGTCCCACAGGCATGGGTAAGAAGAGGCTTCTCTTTACGAACTGAGAATGCTATGGTTACAACAGTTATATTTCTGAGAAAATGGTATATCTTTCAAAATTTGGAAAGTAATACTCTCGCTAACTTTTAAGTCTCAGTTGTTGGTCTTGTTTTCCATTTTCCACCTCCTCTTTTGTCTTTGTGGGGGATATTTGTCTGTCAGTAGTGGAAGTGCTCGAACTGACAGCTTCAGGAAGGCAATAGGACACAGGTGCTGAGGGTCCTGGATACTGATACCCTTCTCTCTCTCTCTCTCTCTCTCTCTCTCTCTCTCTCTCGCTCTCTGTCTCCCCAGTTTATTTCTTTCATACTTTTTTCTTTTTACCTGTCTGTCTAGCCACCTGTCTACCTGTTTGTGTGCCCACCGGTCCATCTGTCTGTCTGTTCAACGCTCTCTCATGCTCCTCTCTCTCTCCAGTGTATCCCCCCATAACCCTTGCTTGACATGTGCTATACTGAAGTACTAAGTACCTGCATTCCCTCAGCTCTTGGCTATCTCCCTATCCTTGTGTCTCTCCCTCTCCATATCTCTTCCTCCTCTCTCCATCAGCTCCCTATATCCCTCTCCCTTCAGCACTGGTGATCTGTATGTATTTGAAGTTGTGATGACATAATCTTTCTGTCTAGTTCTCTATCCCCAAACAGAGCTCTCTGGTCTCAGAAGTATTTCATGATATATAGTGAAAGATCAAGAGCATGTAGGAAATATCAAGGAGGCCTCCCTGGAGTCTCCAAGCTCACTCTTATCCCATACTGACCTATCAATCATGTCGATATTCAAGGAACATACACTTAGTGGTACAACAGACTTAAGGATTTTAATAGACTTTATATCTGTCTTTTTCCCAAGCCAGCTTTGAGCATAATAGGTCCCTGTGGGGGTAGTTTCTAAGTGCCACTTGGAGCTGTCACACCAAGAGCACACACACTCTCTCTCTCTGTCTCTCTCTCTCTCTCTCTCTCTCTCTCTCTCTCTCTCTCTCTCACTCTCTCTCCTTCATGGCTCTTTTTAGTGTTAAAGTCATAAGTCACAGTGCTCTGCTACACAGTGCTCAGAGCAGAACATGAAGCACTTGGTGTTGAAGTGTGAAACTGGTTATCCTGGTTTCACTTCAGTCACTCTGCCAGGTGATCGTGAAAAACCACACACATCTGGACAAGAAGTAATTTACTACCTGCCTTGGTTGAGCCTGCTTTTGCAACCTGTGCGCATTAAACTCTTTTCGAAACACTTGCAGAATGAGTGATAGAGTGGCTGCACAGTGCTAAGATCGCTTCTCCAAACAGAAATACAAAATGGAAGTCATGGTCTCCCCGGCGTTGCTAGGATTACTTGATATAGGCCCATAAGTGTGCTCCTTTTTCTGTGAAAGCACACCTTTGGTAAGGAACCTCATGGAGGCAGCTTTAGTTGATTATCATGACTAACCAATTTTCCAATTGCAGCATATCATAATTTTGTCAAGGTTACATGTTGTGGTTTGCAGATTGAACTAGGTATTAGTTGGCAGGGGCCATAAATGGCCAGAACAGTAGCTCAAAGCAGGTGAACACGGTTAGGGCTGTTGAAGCTTTAATGGTGCTCTGAAAATGTCATTGAGATTTTTCTGATCAGTTTTATTTTTGCAACTTAGGTTGCAATTATGTCCTATAAGTTAAAGGGGCATTACTCAGGATTCAAGAAACAACATGTCGAGAGGTTAAGTAGGTTAAGTAGGTGAACACAATAACACTGATCTTTTTTACTTTGTGGAGCCGCCTTCCATTCCTGCCCATGATTATAAGGCATGCCTGTAAGATCTACGGTGGCCAGCGTAGTTCATTTCTAGTTTCCTAGCATCACCAAAGTTGTCATGAGTCCTCTTTCGAGCAATGTTTGTATATCTCTGAGGAGGCGGAGCACAGCGCAGTGATGAGTGAAAAACATCAGGCAGGGTCATTTGAGCATGCGCACCTCTGCCTCTGGCTTGGGTTGCCAGGCACCATGATACATATCCCACACAAAAATTGGGAAAAACTCCCATTTGATTTTGTGCCTACGAAATTTTGAGAAATTATTAATAGAAAATAGGGAGACTCAGTGTAAATTGGGAGACAGGAGGTCAAAATAAGGAGAGAGGAGGTCAGTGTAAACACAACACAAGATTACGTCCTGGAACGCAGTTTTTCTCAGGCACTACATACAGATGTGCTGATGCCATTAAGCATAATCACAAACTTATCTTGTTCCTAGATGAAAATTGTGCAGTTGGTATATTTTTTATTTAAATATTGTGTAATAGTTGTTACACAACTAATATAATGCCATGGTGGAGCAACAAAACATTTCTAAAATTGACTAAGTTTTAAGAGCCCTAAGTAGGACAAAATGTATTTGCAAGACATCTGCACAATCTCTGCGGAAACAGTTATTTCAGTGTCAGTCTGTTAGTTAGGGGTCCAGTGTCTGGGTCCCATTTAAGCACTCATTCATGTGGAAAATGTGGCCTTTTGATTTGCCTAATTCTAATTATATGCTACCACACTTGATTTACACACAGAACTGAATGAATTAGGCAGTCTCATACCAGAAGCTCTAACCCTGTAGTGCCCCCCCCCCCCATCATCATAACAGAGAAAGTGAGGATCTGAGGAACAGCACGTTGCAGCTGTCGTGCTGAAGCTGACCTGACTTGAATACAAAGGTCACTCTTACCATTAACTTGTTTCCACTGAACTTTTTGTTCCAATCTTAATTTTATCAACATGCTGTTTTCACAAGACTCAAACTGATCAATATTTAATGTAGATTGTTTTGATGCCTATTTTTCCAATACAGGTGATATATATTTATGAGGTTTCCCAGCCACACATTGGTTAAGTGGCCAAATTTATAATTATACTATATTATGTCTTTCTCTATTGTTCTGTTTTTGCAGCGTCTTTATAGCCCTACGTTTTCAATTCTGAAGGATTGTACGTCACAGTGACACAACTATTACTCAAGTGTAAAGAGAATCATTAAAATATTTTCCGGGTATTTACTATCGCTCAACAAGAGCAGGAAGTACAAGAATAAACAAGAAGTGCTTAACTTTCGATCATTTAGTTTGGCAACCACATAACATGGAAACCTGCTGCTCCTTCATGTCTGAATGAGAGAACCTCAAGAGCCGTTAGTGTCTGGCTAACCGGCTAGACTCTTGTCGTAAATTAGCCTCCACTACCCGTTTACAAGGGGAATTGGTCTCGAGCAGATGCTTGAATTGGCATGAAAATTAAGTACAGTTCAGTTGAAGCAAGACTAGACAGGTCGTTCATGGGTGGATTGCTAGGTGATAGTGAAGCTTCTAGAAACTGCATTCACTTCAGGTATTGGCTCGAATGCAAAGACATCTGGCAGAAGCTCAGACGCCCTCAAGAATCACATCCAATTCGCACAAATACCTCTATTTGGAAGCGACGCGTGAAACGTCATTAATCAAATGAAACCAACTCGTGCAGAATACAAAATGAGGCAGCCTAGTTTAGGTGCCAAATGATCTGCTACTCTTGCTTTAGGTGGCTGTTGCTTTGGTGACTATGTAACTAGGAATTGTGGGATAAATGTTCTCAAAAGATCATAGAGGAATGACGGGATTCTGGGGGGTTCATTGTGAATGAATCTCTAGATGTCTTACCACAGACAATTTGAAACATGGTCTCCGTATGTTGACATGGTCTCAGGAAATTCATCTTTACTGTGTTTGAAACACATAACGTTACCAAATAGAACAAGTAGTCAGTATTGTAAATAGCCTTAAAATACCCTTTATCAAAGCAACAGCAATTAGATATACACCTAAATAAGTGTAATATTATATGAAAAAGACTTAATATGACATTAATAAAAACTCTTAGATAGTGAATATTAGGTTTTATCCACTTTTTAAGCAAAGCAAAATACTAATTCAAATCTAAAGCAAAATTCTAATACTAAAATGCTAACTGTAACATTGCTAGCCCAAGTACCGCAGGGCGAAGGGCAGGATACACGGACTTCCGCGACGGTGCAAGACGTTTATTTCCATACAACATAGACGACAATGGTGGCACTCACATATAACATTTACTGTAATTGTGAATCTACACTTAACATTAGATGAATAACGCTTACACAGTAACTCGTGACACACACAAACCAACGTTACGGTTACAAAGATCGACAGTGACACATACGTAGTGACAATGACCAACAAAGGGAGCACACACGGACGGGGGTTTAAGCAGACACACAAGACATTAACATTGAACCCTCTACATGTGTGCAATCCGGGGGGGCGTGGTTACACAAATAAAGACACAGTGCATTTGTGAATCCCCCTGCACGCGGCGGGCCGTACCACATCACTGTAGGGGGAAGAGCAGTCCGTGACACTAACATTTTCCACCAAGTAGTCCCGTTTCTAAAACAACAAATTATGCTGATTTATATCCTAATTTACATGCACTTTATGCAGAATCAAATCGCTGTATTACACATTTCACATTTCTGTTTTTTTTTTTTTTTTTACTGTACTAACTGCTTGCTCCTGCTCCATAGGTGTGTTTCAAGTAAGCTGTTCAGTTTTAAGTGCACAGATGCATCAAAAATGTATCTGTGAAAAATGACAATACATTACCATTAGATAAAGAGTAAGTTAGTTATACCAGAATATCCCTATAAATATCCCAGTCAGTCACACTGCACAGGTACTGACTGCACCCTATCTATTAATATTCATGTTAAATACTAATACTGGTCTTAGATCATCACTCTCAAGCTACAGTGTGTTGATTAACCCAATTCCTTCTCTTGGATATTGAGCAAAATCCTTTTTAATTGGACAGTATCATGATGACATTCAGAATCCCCCCCGCACACACACACTTCAGCCTCAGGGTCTGTCTTGATAATCTGATTCTTACTGTGTTTGAATTACTTTGTCCTCCGCTGCTCTGAATGAGCTATGATTTTGGGGTTAGCAGGTTCTCTTGCCCATTAGTCTCCCACTCTAACCTCTCAACTTACTGTAGCCTCTGGCGAGCCTGTCTCCGTACTGCCCCCAAACACTAATTATACCAATACATAACTGAGTGTGGTTAAATTAGTTTCTCCTCTGCAGTGCTATATGATCCATCCTTTTTCTTGTTTAGCGAGGGAGTCACTACCATTTTTCCTGCTAGGGATCTCAGCCTTTTTAGACGAACATGCCCATTAGCTAGGTTTCATAAGCAAAGGACGAGGCATTTGGCGGTGCTTTCAAGCTTTTAAATCAGCTTTTCAAGCTGTTTTGCTTAGGTATGGATATAGTACTTGGTACTTTGCAAGAAAAGTATACGAAAAGTGTTACCCTGGACCTAAAAGAGTTTGTGGCTCTATGTGGCTTAAGAATTTGTTTTAAGTGTTGACACTAATGAGCCGCAGTTGTAATGTTTTGAACCTTGAGGCCGCTGCCGACACAATGCCAAAACAAACAGCCTGCAGAACATATCGCAGATTTTATCCCTTTCCTCCTTTTGTTGCTATAAAGCCAAACCACCACTTCTGCAGGAATCTGCACTCGGTTTGCGTGCTTACTGACTCCAGGGTTTTGCAAGTGTGCAAGGGCACTGCTGGGAAGCATCTGATGGAAATCATAACATTTGCAGTTCCCTCCACATGGCCTGCAGCTTGGACAAGCTGCATGTCACTCAAAAGCCCAGGATATCCTCTAGCTGCCTGTTTCTTTTAAAGGGTTTATATTAAGCAGCAGTAGTATTTGTTTCCCTACTCTGGGGATTGCCATGTTTACTAATGTGCAAATGAGTGATTCACAGGATGTTTTATTTGGTTGTGTATCACTAGGTGATGGTTACATGAGTGGTAATTCTCATGGTAACAGCCAATAGGTCAGAACGTATCAACACTACAATTGTCCCGGGACGCCCCCCCCCCCCCCCTCCACAAGTCACGTGGTACGGCCTGTCGTATGCAGGGGTAGGGGGGTTCACCCTTGTATGTAGCCACACCCCCATGATGGCGTGCATCTGCACGGGGTTTAATGTCGAGTGTTTGTCTGTCTGTGTAAACCCGCATCAGTGCGTGCCTCAGTGTTATTCATTGTCAGTGTCAATGTTAATGTTAGTGTCGATGTCGTTTGCTTATGTCTGTTAGTGTTAACTGTTAACACCACTGTTAGTGTTTACACTGTTTGTGTGTTCATATTCCCCGTTGTTACTGTGTGTGAGTGCTGCTGTTGTCGTTCACGTTTTATGTCATTAAATGTTTTCACCACGTCAAGGGAGTCTGTACATCCTGTTCCGCACCCTGCGGCACTCGGGCCATCACAGACTCCCTTGACGTAGTGAAAACATTTAATGACACAGAATGACCAGCCACTACAGGACGCCAGCTCCCTCGACAAAAGACGGACTTCCTAGCAGGAAGTGCGTAGGCACCTCCCGTGCTGCCGCCTGGATCCCAGGATATTAGGGAGAGGAGCGTGACCGGCGTCTGCGTCTACGCCGGAGCTGGAGCGGAACACCCCCAGGAATTTCTTGGGGGGGCTGAGGCTACCAGGCCTGGGCCGAGGATTACCAATGTGCCCCGCAAGGACCGTAAAGAGGGTGGTTTAGTGGAGCCAGCGGGATCTCCGGTGGGCAGGGCTGAAGCCCAGTTTCCTTCCCTTTCATGGACTCACCAGCAAGACTGGAGGGGTACACCTAAAGCCTCAGAGGCAAACCTCCTCTGGGGCGCTCCTAGAGTGGCTGGAAAAAGGAGGACCGTTCGGGAAAGAAGCACGGCCGGAACCGGGGCGGACGTGCACCCCCCACGTGTTCGTCAAGGCCGAGGACACGTCTACAGCGCCTGTGGGATTAGCAGGCGCTGCAGCACAGCGCCTTATGTTTGTGCGGATTGGCGTAATTGTTTATGTATATTCGTGCCTTGTGTGTGTTTTTAGGCGCATCATGTCGCGGGGAGAGCGTCGGACTGACCTGAGAGAGACAGGCACTCTGCCTTTCTCCCTGGCTGAAGAGGGTCTCCCAGGTGGGAGGTTCCTGGCCCGCCTTGTGCTGGGTGGCCACCGGGCATGGCCGTACTGTGTCTGTCTGTGTGTATGTACGGCAGCCTGGAGTTTGCTATCCTGGAAGGGGAACTCTCGGGGAATGCCTCTCCCCCGCATGTTACAAGGAGCGTACCGGAATGCCATCCTCCCTCCTTTTGAGAGGTCTTTCGGGCTTTCGGTTCCTAGCCCGCCTCATGTTGGGTGGGCTCTGGGCAAAGCCATACAGTGTTTGCGTATGTGTACACGGTGGCCTGGGCTCGCAGTCCTGGAAAGGATGTGTCGAGAGCCACATCCTTTGGGAGGGGGTTCTGTCACAGGACACTCCCCCTCTTGGCCAGTGGGGGTAGGGGGGTTCACCCTTGTATGTAGCCACACCCCTGTGCTGGCATGCACTTGCATAGAGTTTAATGTCAAGTGATTGTCTATTTAATCCCCCGATAGTGCGTGCCTCGGTGTTAGTCATTGTCAATGTCAATGTTGAGGTTAATGTTAGTGTCGATGTCATTTGCTTATGTCTGTTAGTGTTAACTGTTAACGCCACTGTTAGTGTTTAAACTGTTTGTGTGATCATGTTCACCATTGTTACTGTGTGTGAGTGCCACTGTTGTTGTTCATGTTTTATGTCATTAAATGTTTTCATCACGTCAGGGGAGTCTGTATGTCCAGTTCCACGCCCTGCGACACTCAGGCCATCACAACAATACGTCTCATAGACAGTTCTCTGTATTAAACAAGGAAGAGTTTATTACCACAGTCCGGTGTCATCCAGCTGCCAAACTACATTATGGAAAAATGCTCATTCTTAAAGCTTTAAGAGGAAAAATCATTCTGTGGCTTTTTTAAAAATAGTTTTTGTAGTGACATTGTTTGGAAAAGATGAAAGTGTCCTGAGCCAAGAAATGCTTGCGTCAAACGTGACAGCTAGTTTCTGCTGTCAGTTTGGTACTCTACACGTCAAACTTTAAAGTTACTTGACAGCTGCAATATCCTTATCAGAGATCATGCATGTGAGGTGTTACCTCTTATCTTGCCCTAGAAACACTTTCAGCTTCTAAAAGTATGGGTCAGTAGAGAAGGTTTTACAAAAAGAAAGTTATCCACGTGTCTTAAATGAGAAGGTCTGTGATTAATTGTTAAAGGCGTTGATTTTTTTTCCCTAATAGTACCTATTACTAGTGCTTAATCTTAATAGGCCTTGTACACGCCAGTGGTATGAACTAGTGATTTGTCAAGTGTACAGCAGAACTAATGGGCTGAAGATATCCATCACATTTTGGACTTGGGGATTAATCGCTGATAGTAGCGGAGCACTCCGCAGTGAACATACGGTGGGGAGTTACGGAGCAGGACTAAGTGGTGGTGGATTAAGTCCCTCTAGAGCCACACAGCTGAGGTCAAGTACAGATTTAGCCCTCTTCATGTAGCTCATATGTGGCTAGGATAGGGTGCGGCTAAGAACAAAGAGCAAAGGAGGAGGGGCTAACAGTGAACCAGGGCGAGAGTGGGCTGGGCTAAGAGAGGCTTAGACTGTTCTTATGGGAAGTTTACTGTCCGTCAATCGTTGGGTCAGTGAGGAGATGTGATTAAAGTTGGGTATTTCTGCCATGGAGAATGAATGTGGGAAAAAAAACTGGTTCCTCTGGCTTTTCCCACTTTATCTTGTTTGAACAGCCGCTCTGTGTGTGGGTTTTGTGTGTGTGTGTGTGTGTGTGTGTGTGTGTGTGTGTGTGTGTGTGTGTGTGTTGTGTGTTGGGTTTGAAAGTCAAACCCAAAGATTAGTTGTGTTGTTTTTTCACTGAGCATAGATCACATTCTATAATCTGAAGCTCTTCTAAACTGTGCTTGCCTGTAAAAAACAAAAACAAAACATAATTTGCATTTTAGACAGTAACAAAGGCAAAGCAGTTTTCTTTGTATAGCACATTTTCATGCTCAGAGGTCATTCAGCCCCATGAAACACCAGAGGATTATAACTGCTCCCTCAGCCCTTCCCACTGTATATGCTCGCAGTTGTCACTCACAATAGTAACTATTCAGCACTTCGGCAGTAGCAGCTCCCACACTGCTGTGCAACTGAGGCTATACTTCCATCAGAATTTGTTAGATCAGCCTTATGTAGGGTATGATGCAGTGCTGAATGGGTGGCATAGAGCTTTCATTCATTCCTAACAGTTCTGGAATTCTGGGTTAAGCATCCCAGCCTCACGCTCATCTCCGTGTGCGTTGCAGGGAGCGAAGTCGAGACCGACACAAGTCTCGCAGCAAGGACAGCAGCCGCTCTGAGAAGTCTGTCACCATCAACGCTCCGCCCGCCGAGCCCCTGTTAGGGGACCAGTCCACACGCGGAGACGAGATGCAGGTGAGAGGCACCAGTGCAGATTTGTCCCAGTGGTGCTAAAGCAATGTCGTATAAACTGGAGGTATCTGGCACTTATTACACCAGCGTGGAGCTAAACTTTCCTATGCTTGTGCACGTGTGTGTAAGTTTAATGAATGGCGACATTTAATGATGGATCAAATTGCTGCACGTGGCAAATTAAACTTTACTAAATTCAGGATGCCCAAGCATCAAAATTCCATGTGAGCTGTAATATGAGCTGAGTTGTTCAGAACGCCATTATAACACTGTAGTTGATTTCCATACCATCTGCCTCCAAAAGAAATGGTCCAAGAATAATAGAAAAATTACACTGCAAACAAAGAGTGGAGCCAAGCTGTTTATTTAGAAAGATTTCAGTGGGGTGAGGTCACCATCACTGCCCCACTACACCACATCGTCTCCTATTCCTCTCTCTAACACACACACACACACACACACACACACACACAACAGAAGAGGGCCCTTGTGATAGATGATAGTGGTAGCTTGAGAAATACCAAGGGCTGGGAGAAGCACTGGAAAGATGTGGACGGTGAAGGCCACAGTGGTTCCAGTAGTAATTGGTGCACTAGGGGCTGTGACCCCCAACCTGGTAGAGTGGCTCCAGCCATGATCGCAGGAACAGCAACCGAGATCTCCATCCTGTAGAGTGCAGTCCCGGGAACAGCTGAGATGATACACAAAACCCTCAAGCTCCCAGGTAGAGGACGCGAGCTTGATGGAAAAAAGTGGGGAGTGTACAGTAAGGGAAAATAATTATTTGCCGCCCTGCTGATTTTGTAAGTTTACCCTCTTACCCTCTTTAGATTCTAAATTCGTTTGTATTTGATTAAGTGAATTAAATATTTGATCCTCAAGCAAAACATGACTTAGTACTTGGTGGAGAAACCCTTGTTGGCAAGCACAGAGGTAAGACGTATCTTGTAGTTGGTCACCAGGTTTGCACACGTCTCACTTGGTATTTTGGCCCACTCCTCTTTACAGACACTGTCCAGATCCTGAAAGTTTTGAGGCTGTCGCTTGGCAACTCAAAGTTTGAGCTCCCTCCACAGATTTTCTCTGGGAAGAAGGTCCGGAGACTGGCTAGGCCACTCCAGGATCTTAAATGTCCTTCTTCTTAAGCCACTGCTTTGTTGCCTTGGCCGTATGTTTTGCGTCATTGTCATGCTGGAAGACCCATCCACAACCCATCTTCAGTGTTCTGGCTAAGGCCAGGAGGTTCTCTTTCAAGATTCTATGGTACATTGCCCCATTCATCAGCCCCTCAATGCAGTGAAGTCTTCCTGTATCCTTAGCAGAGAAACAGCCCCAAAGTAGAATGTTTCCACCTCCATGTTTGACAGTGGAGATGGTGTTCTTGGGGTCATATCCAGGATTTCTCTGCCTCCAAACACGGCGAGTCGAGTTGATGCCAAAGAGCTCAATTTTGGTCTCATCTGACCACATGACATTCTCCCAAGCCTTCTCTGAATCATTCAGTTTTTCACTGGCGAACTTTAGCTGGGCCTGTACATGAGCCTTCTTGAGCAGAGGGTTTTTGCGGGCACTGCAGGATCTCAATCCATTACGGCGAAGTGTGTTACTAATGGTTTTCTTGGTGTCTGTGCTCCCAGCTCCCTTGAGATCATTAGCAAGCTCATCCCATGTAATTCTGGGCTGACACCTCACCTTTATCAGAATCATCCTTAGCCCACGAGGTGAGATCTTGCATGGAGCTCCAGAGCGAGGGTGATTGACTTACATTTTTTAATTATCATGCCAACAGTGGTCTCTTTCTCACCAAACGACTTGCTGATGTTCTTGTAGCCCATTCCAGCCTTGTGCAGGTCTACAATCTTGTAAACTTCAAAATCAGCAGGGGCTCAAATAATTATTTTGTGTGTGTGTGTGTGTGTGTATTTCTCCTTTCATGCCCACCATGAATGAAACACCATGTAGTTTGATGTGATATATCATGATATGTATCATATGCCAATGTGTCTTGCAATATATTAAAAACACACATTATGTTGGACATGTAATGTGACATGGTAAAAGATTGACATACAATATTTTAATCATAGTTGGATCATGTAATTCTTCAAAACACCTAAAGAATACTTGCCTGAAACATCTCAGACTAAGATACTGAGATACTGACAGCATGCAACAAAACACTGCCATTTGGGGCTGGTTTGCATATTATAGCCTTCTGCCATATCAATATGTCTTGTGTTATGTTTTATGGTTCTTTTTATCACTGGGAGCAAAGGTTTATGAGGTATGCCTCAGTGAAATCTAAGCTGCTTTTGGGTTTTAAATCGAATGTAATGGATGTGTGGTAGCGTAGTAGTGGTGTCTGTGATTGTGTGGTTGGGTCTGTCTGGGATTGAGTGGGTGTGTCTGTGATTTTGTGGGGGCGTGTGTCTGGGATTGCGTGGGAGTGTGTGTGTCTGGTTGGGTGAGGGTGTGCGTGTCTGATTGGGTGAGGGTGTGCATGTCTGATTGGGTGGGGGTGTGTCTGTGTGCGTGCTTTGGGATTTTGTGTCATTGATGGATGAGAGCGGATGGCTTTAATCGTGTTACAAACTCACCCCACTACTCTGCAAGCGTGCGTGTGTGTGTGTGTGTGTGTGTGTGTGTGTGTGTGTGTGTGTGTGTGTGTGTGCGTGCGTGTGTTTGTTTGGTTGTTTATGTGTGTGTATGTGTTGCAGGGTGCCTTTCTGCCTTTACACGTGGGAGTACGTTGTGTGTGTGAGCACAGCTGTAGATCTCCAACCTGGGACTCGGGCCAGCAGTCATGGCAAACACTCGTGTGCTATCACTTTAAGCCTGTCTCCAGTGAGGACCGAATGCTTTGCACCTCTCGACATGATCTTACTACAAACAATGACTATAATGCCCTATACTTCCATGGTGAAAGTATGCTTTTTAGGCTGATCTGCAGTCAGTGTTTTGTTGGTTTGTTTTCTATAATGATTACAAGTAGGACTGAGTTCGCAAAAAAAAGGTTTGCCTGAGGTTTGCCTCAGGCTGCTGTTATAGTGTACATAGTGTGTGCTGCTAATGGGTTAGCATCTTAGCAGCTTATGAGAGGAAATCCTGTCACCCTCACCTGACACCTCTTTATCTAAAGAGAGCCGTGACTGTTGGAGAAGGTCATGCCCATTGCAGTCACATTCACAAGCCCCAGACAGGAGGACTTCTGGGGTGTGACTGGATTTCTGTTTGTAGGTAATGCAGCTAATATCCAAAGTTTATCTTGAAGCCTGTCCAATCGCACAGACTGTTAGTCTGGAACACAGTTGAGAGGGGTCTGTGTGTGTGTGTATGATATTGATTCGTTAATAACTGAGGTGTTTTCATTTCTGAATGTGTGAAAGCTGTGGTGAAAGTGAACTGAAAAAATTTGCTGTAAGACCATTGTCTGTGTCTGAATGGTTTTGCCTGCATCAGGGAGTATTGTTAAATTCCTTTGACACCATCACACAGTCAGCTGCTGATCCTCAGGTATTAGCTCCCAGTCATGTGTCTTCATAAGCATGTTATAACGTGTGTTATAACATGGGCCTGAGAATTTGCCGACCTCGCCTCCAGAAATTCCTATTTCCAGCTGTCTGCTTCTATATTCTGCCTTGCTTTATCAACCCCTCCCCCACGGTGGTCGGTCATTCCCAGGGGTTTCATTTAGTTATTTTTATTACATTCATACTTAATTTGTCCAAGTTCCCAAGACTTGCAGCTGTGTTTGATGAATGGCCATATTTAGTAGGAGAAATGCCCTGGTGATTCTCTCTCTCTCCATTTCCCGCTCTGTCTCTCCTCCATCTCTCTCTCCCCATTTTTTGCTCCCTGGCCCTCTTCTTGGTCCCCTGTCTCTCGCTCCCTCTCTCTTTTTATCTTGCTCAGACAGTGTGAGAGGTTTTTACCATTTATTGCTTTCCGAGAGAGAGGCAGACTGAGATGTGGAGAGACACTGCATTTTCTCAAATGGAAAAAAAATTAAGGAAAACTTAAAGGTTCTGGAAAAGACAATGAGAGGGAGGGAGGGAGGGAAAGGGAAGGAAAGGAAGAGATAGAGGGAGGGGGGACAAGGAGAGAGGGAGAAAGAGATCATCAGGGAATGGGGGAAGAGATGCAGCTTTAGGGGGTGTATTATAATAGATATCAGCCCATCGCGGGCATCCACAAGACTCCTAATTGTTAGAAGGTGTTGTTTGTCTTCTCTCTCTGTGGGGGTTAGGGCTGTTTGTTTAGTGCACACCCCTCCGCACACACTTTTTCAGTCATTTGGTTGTCCCATGTGACCTGGTCACTCTCTTCTTCACCAATACTGACAGCCGTTACATTAAACTGTGGTACCCATGAGTATAAGTGCATTAGATTATTTATTTATTTATTTCTGTCACAAAAAGCAGCAAATCTTGTGATCGTGTTCCAACGCTTTCTCCTCAACTCCCGTGTCCAGGGCCCACTTCTGGTCACGGCGCACAAGCTCAGCACAAACTCAGCACAAACTCTCCATCAGAACCTCCATCTGGGGGGGTGTGTGTGTGTGTCTGCAAGAGTGAAGTAACCACTCTCAGAGCTTTAGCAGGTGGGACGTACACCCTCGTGTGCTCACAGGTCGTTATCGGCTAGCATGCACCGATGCCTCGTGTTACCTCTGACCTCTGAGACCCCCGAAGGAGAACATTATTTATTATGTGGAATTATTTCTCATGGCTGTTCGGAAAAGTGGAGTCAGGCGGACATTGCACTGTGTGTGTGTGTGTGTGTGTGTGTGTGTGTGCGTGTGTGTGTGATGGATTGGGCCTTGGCAAATTGGGTCACTAGGAAAAGAAGTGGCATCAGTGATGCATGTTTTCAGTATACTGCACAGACATGAGCGCGTCTTCTGATATCTGCTAGATATTTACAGCCCTGGATGCTGCAGCTTCCAGTGTCCTGTATATCTCAGCTAACTTGCGTTCTAAGCCACGGGTGACAAAGTCGGAAAGTATGTGCTTGTTGAAGAAATGCTAAACGAAAAAGGATAAGCCCGTGTGCGTGTTATTGGACTGCCTGAAGGATTTACGGCGAGCGTTTTTAAAGCTCTCGCCCAGGGCATCTCAGATTCAGAAGGATGCAGCCTTTTGAACAGCCATTAAAGCTGCAGTCTGTTACAGGACTTTCAGGACATCCATTCCCCAGTTTAAATCGGAGCCTGGCTGTGATTTAAAGTTAACAACTTGCACAGCGTTATATTTCCGCTGTTGGATGCCACTGCTCAAGACCTTTCCCGCTGGTTAGTGGTTGGGCTGTTCTGCAGCGGGCTGATGGTGCAGCTTCGTTGTAGTCGCGGAGGGGGAGCCGAAAGGGGCCCTTTCTCGTGACGCCCTTTGCACCTTCGTGCGGCACATGAGCCAGCATTCTTCCACACGAGAGCGCTGTGCATGTCCACACCCACCAGCTGCAACCCCTTCCTGCCAATTCACGTGTGTGTGTGTGTGTGGTTTGATTTCATTTCAGGCTCCAGTCTACCTGCGTCGCTGCAGTGTCTAGTAGCACGTGTCTGCAATACAAGGTGCTGCTTTACATTACCGCGGCACGCTTTATCTGCCCTGGGTAGATCAGCCCACTATTCCTCTCTTCCTGCTCTATTTTTTATGTTCTCTCAGTCGCTGACTCGTTCGCTTTCTCTTTCCTACTTCATCATCTCTCTTCCTTTACTTTTGATGTCACGCCACTTCCAGGACAGGCAAAGCACTCTGCAGACTCAGCATGTTATACCACCGTCTCACTCTCCCTGACATCATTTGTGTATCACACACACACACACACACACACACACACACACAGGACCACATACAGTAAAGGCAGGAAGTGTGGTCAGGCCATTGTAAGTGGATGTCAGGCTAGTGCAGTCATTGCTGTTGTTTGTGAAGCATTCTCTGTGTTGTTTTAGCAATATCGCTGTCTAGACCTTTGACCTTTGACCTTTTTTAGTCTTGTTACTCCATGCTAGCCAGCTAGGTCTTCATTTTTAACTTCTTCACTTTCAAATCGCTTTCTCATTAATGTTTTGTTTTATCAAGGAACAGGTATGTTTTAGTTGAATATAAAGAACTTGACCTTCCCAATTAAAAAACATTAAAAGCTGCCATATAGTCAGATTTGTGTAATTTGTGAATTTGACTCGCAACAGAGTTGCCTTAAGTTCAGTGATGACCAAGTTTGTTTTCAAACCTGCTTTCGGACTTTTTTGTCTTCATGTGAAATCAGTGCCTCTCGCTACTGTATCCATGCTATTGTGTTATGTGTTTTACCACAACACTACAGCATTAGACTGTGGCGCTAAAGCTTTTGCGACTGCGTTGCTATAGTGACCTCAGAGAAGGAATGCGTGTTTATTTGGTGCTCATTGAAGAGGAACATTTAAACAGAGATAAGAATCACATGGTAGGCATGCAGGACTCCTAGCTATGTCATTCTCCACAGCTATTCCTCTGTCTTATTAAGCTTGAGTAACAGTGACTGGAAACTAATAGTAATCATTTAGGGTGATGTCATTTGCATAATGCCAGCGACTCGCTGTTTGCTATCTTTTGTCTTTGGACTTTGGACTTTTTGTTTTTTTTCCAGTGTTTTTTTTTTTTTTTAATCATGGGGTCAGGTTCTGTAGGCCTAAATCAGCAAGGTCCTTGTATCATCTATCATCTGTGCGTTGTCGGAACCAGATTGGAGACATCTGGAATTGATTATACCCTTTGTTGAGTTATAGGGCCTGATTCCAAAACTCAAAAAAGGATGTGCCCTCCCACGCATCCTCTATTCATTCTACTTGGATCTGGTCCATTTTGTGGGAGTGCAAAGATTTTTTTTTAAAGTTAGGCAGCATCGCATCATTTAGTTCCAGATAAAAATATGGACTAGCCTTATTTCTTCAGTGGTAACATAATGTCATTAATGTCATAATGTCATTAATGTCATTAATTAAATTAAAACAGAAGCTAATTTGTCACAGTGTGGAAGTGCACAGGGAATCAGGCCTTGGGCCTTAATGAAGGACCAAGCTCTACCAACTCCAGAACATGTATTGCACACCAACCAGTCGCGTGTAACCCCTCTCCAGGACGACAACTGGGGTGAGACCACGACAGCGATCACTGGCACATCCGAGCACTCGCTCTCGCAGGAGGACATCGTCCGCATCAGCAAGGACCTAGATGAGAGCGTGAGACTGGACTGCAGGCGCTACCTGTCGGTCTCGCTGTCGGTGCTGCTGGGCACCGTGGTGCTGCTCACGCCACTCGCATTCCTGGTGCTGCCCCGGCTGCTGTGGCCCGAGAAGCTGCGGGTGTGCGGCACGGCCTGCGAGGGCCTCTTCATCGCCGTCGCCTTCAAGCTGCTCATCCTGCTGCTGGCCGTGTGGGCGCTGTTCCTCCGGCCGCCGCGCGCCGCCCTGCCCCGCCTCCTGGTGTTCCGCGCCGTGCTTGCCACACTCGTGCTCCTGCTCGTGCTCTCCTATTGGCTGTTCTACGGCGTGCGCATCCTGGACACGCAGGTGAGGGGGGGGGGGGCTTCCTGGACACACAGGTGAGGGGGGCCAAGGACAAATGAGAGCAACACACACATGCTCTTAGACCTTTTACCATAGTCTGAGTACAGTCTTTCTGGGGTGAATGGCAGTATAATTTACCTAAAATTGACCTAAACCTAAACTTGGCACATATCCTAATCTAAATCTAAGTCCTAAACTTAATCCTTATCTTAAATTCTAAGCCCCCAGAGACATTTGCTGGATGTATAACAAAGCAGTTATCCAGTACAGGACTTCCATCCTGTCCTTTGCTTTTACCCCTGCAGGACGAGGACTACCAGGGGATCGTGCAGTACGCCGTGTCCCTGGTGGACGCGCTGCTGTTCATCCACTACTTGGCCGTGGTGCTTCTGGAGCTACGGCAGCTGCAGGCCTGCTTCTCGCTGTGCGTCACGCGCTCCACCGACGGCCAGACGCGGCACTACAGCCTGGGGCAGCTTAGGTGAGCCGGGAGTCTGCCGCACGTGCAGCCCGCCGGGACCATGGGGGCGATGTGAAATGAGCCGGCGGAGGACGCCTCGCAGCAGGAAAGCATGTGGAGGCTTTGGCAGGAGCAAAAACAACATAAAAGACCAGCCAAAATCACGTTTGTTCTCTGCTCTCGCACGTGGTCTCTACTGTACTTGTCGGGCGAATGACTGGCTTGGCACGTGGGCTCTTGGTTTTTTTGCAGTTCTTGTCATGTGGAAGCGAGAGAGAGAATCCGAGGCTTGTTCTGAAGCAGAACACGAGAGACTGTAGCTGCTTAATGGTTAGTGGTTCTCACTGGCTAGCGGTGAGCGGTGCGAGCAGACAGCAGAGTTTGTGCCGTGTCATGCTGATGCTTGTTAGGAGCATGAGAACCCTGGAGTTCACACCAGTGTTGTGGCTTATTCCCCCTGGGGGAGTTCTCATTGCCAGAATATTTGCTTTGCTTCTCTCTCTCTTTCTCTCTCCCTCTCTCTCTTTCTCTCTCCTCTCTCTCTCTCTCTCTCTCTCTCTCTCTCTCTCTCTCTCTCTCTCTCTCTCTCTCAATAGTTCAGGTCTCAAACCAAACCCTCTAACTCACTACCCAAATGAACCA
Organism: Electrophorus electricus; assembly: GCF_041902795.1. Taxonomy (NCBI): domain Eukaryota; kingdom Metazoa; phylum Chordata; class Actinopteri; order Gymnotiformes; family Gymnotidae; genus Electrophorus; species Electrophorus electricus. The sequence continues at coordinate 10,131,829 of NC_137514.1, read as the reverse complement.
GACCTCCCTGCACGAGCAGCTTTTCTCTCATAAATTTACACCCAGTCTTTAACGGCTCGATGCTTTCCCTAATGTAGCTGTTATTTATATACAGCCAGTCCTGGGAGACAGGATGCCCGGCTACAGAGGCGGGCCCCGGAGAGGGGGTCTCCTCCTGGGCTGCTATCTGTCATCATTAGCCATGTGGTGTCGAGCGTAGACCCGCCTGTCTCACACTTGCTGAATGCCCAGGCAGATGCCTGTGTTATTATAATTACGCGTCTCTCTCTGGACCCTCCCACCTGTCCTTTGTCATTCCTGGGGCTTCTTCCTGTTCCCTGTCACCTGCGCTCGGCCCTCATGCAAATCAGATACCTGCTTCCTGCCTAACATGTTAGTGAAACAGTATTCAATGATAAGCACATTAGATGAACATCTTGAGACAAGATGAGCATTATGACACAATTGGTAAGGCTGATCTGAGATCAGCCTTGAAGGGAAGCTTTTGTTAGCTACCATGACTCAATCCTCCAGATACCTGCTTCCTGCCTAACATGTTAGTGAAACAGTATTCAATGATAAGCACATTAGATGAACATCTTGAGACAAGATGAACATTATGACACAATTGGTAAGGCTGATCTGAGATCAGCCTTGAAGGGCAGCTTTTGTTAGCTACCATGACTCAATCCTCCAGAGCTTTACTGGAGGAACTGTCCATGGGAAGAGTGCAGTATTCAGAATCCGGCCAATTCGGAACTCCACATGCTGGAGAACTAAAGACGAGCAAGCGCAGCATACAGCAGCACAGTTCAGCCGCAGTGAGCCTTCATTAGCTCCTCAGAGCAGCCTGAATTATTAATCAAAGGGGTGGAGGCACTAAGGTTTCAACATGGACAGCACATTTAGAACAAATATGGGTTTTCAGTTGAAAAGTGAGTGGTACTTGGGGGTTTTATGCAAAAAAGCAAAAAAAAAAAATTCAGGCCTGTACAAGATTGTTCTCTGATAACCAGCTTTGACTGACTCATTTCATCCATGTCTTACCCCTCCCCCTCCTTCAGGGTACATGCAGGAGCTCCTTTGCTGCATGTGATTGTGCATCTGTGTGTCAGTGTGTGGGGGAAAAAATAGGAAACACGCGCCCCAGACGCATGCTGGGTTTGCAGAAATTAACTTAGTGTCTCTTAAAGCATGACACAAGCTTCCGGGTGGGGGCATCTGGCCCAATACTGCAGCCTTACACACACACACACACACACACACACACAAACAAACAAACAAACATGGACACTTAATTACAGTTAAGGAGATGCTCTAAGCAGCCTGTAGAAACTGCTGTAGTGGTTTGGGTCCAATTGTGTTACTTTTTCCTCTAACAAATGTTCCTCTATATTTAGGCCCAGGCATGGTTTAAGTGCAATTCAATCTGATTGTACATGAATGCACTTTTATTTTCTGTGGTGTTATTATTCAGTTGTTTTGTGGCGGTATCATCATAACTACTGGAGTTATTGTTTCAGTTCTGTAGGTACTGTAGGTGTTTATGATAAGTGATGATTAGAGCTGTTGTCATAGACTATTCCATCATTATTAAGTTCCAGACTATAAATTTAATGCTATTTGAAAAGGTAACTAGCTAATTATCCTACTCTATCTAATTGTTTCACTGTGAGATTTACAGATAAGGCCTGCTAATCTATACATCTGTGAGTTTTGTCTTGGCATCCTGGCTTCCTTGATGAATAATTGCATTTGAATGCATAAATCCCAATTATACAATCCATGCTGATACAGTTTTCATGGGGGACTGTGCAAGGTGCTTCTTATGGGTTTCTCAGAGGTTCAGTGGACCAAAGAGTGCTTATCATATTCAAGGTGTTACTTACTGGTGCATAAAATGAGCATGTGCAGGGTGCTTGGGAAATTTAACTTTCCTGACATGTCCGTGGTGAGAGGAGAAGTCAATGTGGTGTATAAATTGTTGAGGCCGTCCAGCTCAGAGTATTGCCATGTTTTGACAGTTTAACACTCCTAGTGAATTATGCCACTGCCTAACGATTTGTTGGCACTTCCTCAGTTCTCCTTCCATTGCCCCTGACTCTCGCACAAACACTTCAGAGAACCCTTCACTCCAAAATACTTATAATGAAACCCAGTGGGCGTGAGTAAGCCTTACGCAAATGATCTAATTTATGCAAATGAACTTTGGGCTAATTGCTCCCTGCTAGTCACGTTACCTTCATTCTGCTGAACTGTTCTTTGTGTCTTGCCCCTTTGCTAAAACTCATTCACCTCTTTCTCCCCTTTCCATTTCTCATCCCAGTATCCAGAGGGCAGCGGTGGCCATATTGGAGAACTACTACAGAGACTTCCCTGTACATAACGCAGCACTGCTCTCAGCCTCCAAGTCCCGGGCCGCCAAGCACCTGGCAGGCCTGAAGGTCTACAATGTGGACGGTGAGTTGAAAGGCACCGCGCCGCCTTCAGGACTCATTACAAATGTATGGCTCAGGATTCGTTTGAAGAGAGAGGCTTCAGAGGACCTCACCCTACGCTGTCAACCCCTTTTCGTAAAGTTTGCTTGCGCGAAAGGTGCCGTTCGCGTGTTGGAAGTGTACACACAGTCAACAGGAAGTATACAGAGGATCTCGTATAACGGACCTCGTCCAGTTAACTGCTTCACAAGCATCCTTGGTTTGGGGTGGCGCGTGTTAGGGTTACAGTTATACCAAATCTCCAGGAATGTACATGTCCAGGGGCACAACTGGGCACCCCTTGTTTGCAGCGCATGGTTGTCGGATCGTTTCCAGGACAGTGCCAGTCAGCGCTGAGGTTTAAATTTTGATCAAGAACAAGCCATAGAGCTCAGCACTCAGGAGCTCTATAGATTCTATGACATTTACAGCATTTAGCTGACACTTTTATCCAAAAAAAGCTTGCAATTATAACAATTTGGGGGTTAAAGACTTTGCTCAGGGGCAACTTGCTGATTACTAGTGAAGTACCTTAAACACAGTGACCTGTCACTCTGCCAGGGAAAACACAAAGGACTAAGCCCCAGAGCTGAATTATTCTACTTTTACCTGCTGTGTGAACATAGCTGTAAAGTGGACTAAATTCAATAAGGGATGGGCAACAGCGATGGAGGGTTTCCGTGACAGTACATCGAGGTAACAGACCTCATAAACACTGAGGTAGGGACCATGACTCCACAGAAAGCCATCATTAAGACCTTGGCCCTTGTCTGTCACCTCCGTCACAACTTCATGCTAGTGGCTGTTACATGTTGACTCCAGAGGTTGTTTACCTCTGTGTGAGCGTGTCGCATGAAGCACTGTTCTTTTGCATATGAGGGTCAGTTTAGGAGCGTGACCTGTTCAGACTAATGGATAAAAAGATGTTGTGAACAGTCTAACAACAACAACAAAAATCAGATTTGGTTTAAAAAAATATTTTATATATTTTATACCTGCTGTGTGGATGCTATGTGAAGGTTTTAATGCTGGTGTTTCTGGTAAGTTTCCTTTCCCCCTTTTGCCTAAATTGATGTTCTCTTTTCATCTGTTGTTCAGACACACTCTCATCAGATCTTTGTGTTCTCCTGACTGTTTTTTAGATCAAACAAACCAATGATCCCCTGCAGAATCTTTTTTTAACAGATTGGCTTATAACATTGCCCAAACTCAATGATTCCTGCACCTGAAGCAGAATGCTGAAAAGGCCGGTATCAGATCGGTTTCACATCCTAGTTCTTTGTAGCCTGGGCTGAGGGGGTCCCCAGCCACCCGGCAGCTTTGTCTGTCTCTTAGGTCTCTCTCCTCTGTCTCCTGGAGTGTCTCCCTCTCACTCTGAGTGAGACAGCAGAAGCGTTAAATCAATAGTCACACCGCTCTGATGTTTTAGCTCCAGAGGGAACCCAGGGGAAGCAGACATTCCATCTGCACTACTGCCTGAGGAAGACTGTAGAGCCATGCTCTCTCTCTCTCTCTCTCTCTCTCTCTCTCTCTCCCTCCCTCCCATACTCCACTCCGTCATGCTTGATATTCCAACATCATGTGAAAAGCCTGGTGAATGGGGCTCAGTGAATGTCTCCCTCAGCAATTTTGCTTGACCTTTTCGTATTTTTATGAAAAAAAAATCAGTTTTTTTTTTTTTTTCATTTTCACAGTAATTTCTGTGAACCTACCATGAAGTTACTGATAGCCTGTCGCAAGTGTAGAAAATTGCACTGAAGAACCACAGATATTCATGGCTCATTACCACACATATTTATGAATCATTACCACACGTATTTATGACTTCTGCATCTTAGCATTAATTAAAATAATGACCCACTGGGCAATATTAAGTCATTTTGTTTATTCTCTAAAAATCTGTTATTGCTCCCGAACCATACCAAGATTTCAAGGAATACTTCACCCAACAATGCTAACATTGCTAACAGGGCCTGATTAGAAAGTTTTTATGCACCTTGTTTACCTTTTATTTTCCTTATATGTATCTTCTGTACCGTGGAAAATGACCTCCACTGTATCAGACTGTTGTCACTTATTCTACTATTCCGCTATTTCCCAGTCCCAGCACTGGATGCTACATGCTCTCCCTGTGTCTTCCCTGCTCCAACAGACCTGACGGTCTTTCTGATGCATTCAGTTATGGGAAACAAAGAACTGCTCAGGAAAGAGATAAGGATTATGATTAGGAGGAATGGGATTAGGAGGCAAGGATTCAAGCCCTTGCATTTCTGATTTATCAGTTGTCCAGTAATTAAACAGACGTTTGCACTATCATGTAATCATGGCAGCCAGCCTACTTTTAACACACATTAATGTCAGCTTCAGGAAGTCACAGACCCTGCTGCATATTAATGGAAGCTTCATTAGCATGTGCAAAACAATACCTTTGATGTCACAAGGGATGTTTGCAAAGACGGACACTTGGCACCGCCTCAAGACACTAGGTAAGCGGGAGAAGCTTCATTTGAATAGCTGAATTTTAATGACTCATCGCATATGTGAAGGGAAGAATGTCGGGGATGTAGTTTAGACTTTCAGATTTTGCAGCTTGTTTCATCATGAAAGTTTGTGGTTATGAAAGAAGAACCCAGTTCTGTGTTATGGAAGACGCTTGCTGGGCTGTTGGACCATTTCATTGCTTTTCACTGCCACACCTGCAGTTGGATTTACATATTCACAGTCAGTGCCTGCCTGCAGTTAAGAACTGCACTATAGAGCAAGTCCCCTAGTCTACTTCGGCCTTGTCACTCATCAACCCCAAACTGGGCGGGTCGAGTTCGCAGAGAAGGCTCTGCGAAGTCTCCGCAGTGCCAGGGTCTGATTCCGGCTTTTGCTCTGTCATTTCAGGCCCAGGGGGCAACAGCGCAGCTGCGGCAGTGGGTGTCGCCCAGTCCCAGTCACGTGCCATGATCGCCGCCGCTGCCCGCCGCCGTGACTCCAGCCACAACGAGCTGTACTACGAGGAGGCCGAGCACGAGAGGCGCATCCGCAAGCGCAGGGCCAGGTGGGGAAGCCAGGCGCGGGTGGTTATGAGACGTCGTCGTGGTTATGAGACAGGATGCCCAGGCGCTCCTCCGGGCATGTGAAAGCAAACAGAGAGCAAGTGAGAGGTTTCCAGGAGAATTTAATTAACGTTTTATACTCCAGACGTGGCGCTCCAGGCCTGGGCCACACTTAGTTTGAGCAGTCAGAATAATGGCAGTCATAGGCAGTCATCATGGCAGGCGTTCATTGAAAAATTGTATTTTAAAAAAAGTAGTCACGCAGAATCTAGGTCCTAGACTGTGATATTTTAACTTACTGTTGTTTATTCACAGATTCAGGCATATTTTGTCTAATACACGCATAAAATGACTAGAACAGGGGCACCTTATCTGTCCATACTTCTGCTGTCAGTTCTGTCAGTACTAAGACCTGTCCTCGATGTCCTGGTGAGTGGCCTCCGTGTAAACAAAACCACAGTGGTGGAATCAGCTCCCCAAACTCAAAATAAAGCCAGTCTAAGATCACTAAATAACCCCAAACACAAGGTTGAGATATACCACCTTTGTTCCTAAGCATGCCAATTCTACTCCATTCCACGGTGAAGCTGCAGCGAATCCAAGAGGACCTCACCTCGGCCGGGGGCGGGGCTAGCCGAGAACAAACGTGCTCACCCCCCGTTCCCCCCCCCCCCCCCCCATTCCAGGCTGGTGGTGGCGGTGGAGGAGGCGTTCACGCACATCCACCGCGTCCAGGAGGAGGAGCAGAAGAAGCCGCCGGGCGAGGCGATGGACCCGCGCGAGGCGGCCCAGGCCGTGTTCCCGTCCATGGCGCGTGCGCTGCAGAAGTATCTGCGCACCACGCGCCAACAGCACTGCCACAGCATGGAGAGCATCCAGCAGCACCTGGCCTTCTGCGTCACGCACAGCATGACGCCCAAGGTTGCCCCAGCAACGCATGCATGCACATTTTCACGCCATGTCGGTTCATTTGTGTACTCCATAGATATTACATATCTGTACAGACTGATGCAGAGCTTGGTGAATCACTTTGTTAATACCAGGGGGAACTTCATGAACGAAAGCAGAAAGCTACATTACCATGCAGTTGAGATGTAACTACCTAAATGTAATAAGACTTTTCAGAGCCTAAACCAAGATCCACCCATCCCATATTCTTTGGTTTTCCTTCATAGTCAGGAAATTTTTGTCTTAAAAATGTACAGACACACCCACACAGACACTGTGTGTGTGTGTGTGTGTGTGTGTGTGTGTGTTTCTAAAGCAGTATTAAATTACATCCAAATACTTTTCTTTACACTGGCGTTTTTCACACCTGTCACTACATGGTAACATGCCGAATTCATTCAGGCCCAGGTAAACATTGTCACATTCAGGTTGTTTATTAGGTTAGTCAAAAGGTTTAGTCAGCATCAACATAGCTCCATGGATGAGTGTTTGTGTGTGTGTGTGTGTGTGTGTGTGTGTGTGTGTGTGTGTGTGTGTGTGTGTGTATGTGCATGTGTTTCGGCGCAGGCGTTCCTGGAGAGCTATCTGACCCCTGGCCCGACACTGCAGTACAGCCGGGAGCGGTGGCTAGCAAGACACTGGACGCTCATCAGCGAGGCATCGGTCACCAGCGGCCTGAAGGACGGCACCGTCTTCTTGCTTAAGTGTATAGACTTTAGCCTGGTGGTCACCGCCAAAAAGATCCCCTACATCAAACTCTCTGAGGAGTTCATTGACCCCAAGTCCCACAAGTTTGTACTGCGGCTCCAGTCAGAAACGTCCGTGTAGCCTGAATCATCGTGTTTTCTTTTTTGTGTTTGTCTTATTTTCCGTTTTGGTGACTCTCAAACCTTTTTTTTTTTTTTTTTTGAAAAAAAAAAACATTTGTCTTTTGGGGGTTTGCAGTTTTTTTTAATAATTTTTTATAATATATATATATATATGAATTATCATATTTGAATATATTTCTTTGTTGCTTCACCCTTTTCCTTTGGATTGGACAGGCGATGTGATGATGTGGCTCACCCTCTGGCCTTCAGGTCATGCAGAGTGTACAAAAACACTAATATAACAAAAGAGAGTATAGTACACAAGTCTCTGCATCCATTTTTAAATGACAATTGAGACAATAAAATACAGAGACAATACTGCATTGGTAACTCTCAAAATGGCGGTAAGACCCATGGGAAAATGAGAGCTGTTTCTCTGTCTCACCCAGTTCTTCTGCGGCTCAAACATGGACGTGTTCAGGCAAACGCACTATGAATCGCAACGAACCACCGTGAGCAGCCACCTGCACTGCTGTAGCATCCAGTCACTCTGGGACTGCATCTCTCTCTTGCCGTTGCTATGGCAGCGACCCTTTAGCTCCACAGGTTTGGCACATGTCACGGTGGTCCCTGCAACGGATATTTTAATAATCCATATGGACTCTTCCAGAAGTGATTTATTTTTTTCTCCATGAACATTTGGTCCATTTCTGATTACTTTATGTTTCCCATTTGCACAGTGTTATTTTACACTTGCGCGCAGCGTATAGACGTGAGGTGTTGGTGTGTACATAATAGAGTATCTTCAGACAGGTTCTGTGTTAAGTTCCTTGCAAAAAAATTGATAAACCTAGTGGTTTTGGTTTTATAACTCTTGGGTTCATTTAGACACTTTTTTTACATGTTATAGATGGTTCAGAAATTATGGTATTTGATTTCTGAAGAACGAGCTGTGCCAAAAATCTTCAAGCGCCTCAAGATCATTATAACTTATGCTGAGTATAAAGCAGATGACCAAACAGGCAAATCGCCTTTTACTGTGGGTCTCATATATAACCCCTCACTAGCATTCGAAAGGTCAAAACCAGCAAAGTTCCAACAAATTAATGGCACCAGTACTGTTGCCAAGCAATGGAGTCTCATCAATACAGTGAACTCTGCACTAGGACTCACGTGACTGCCTAAATGAGTCTGTAAAGACTCCTCACCAGAACACTGATGATTAAATTCTTAATATTTAAATGTGTGCTTTACAGAATTTGCCCTAAGAGTGTCGATGTCTTGTTTCACAGGGTGAGTCTGACCCAAAATGTCAGTGCTGAAGGGGCAGTAGCACTAAAAGCAAGCAGCGAGGGTTAGCGTGAAGTTCCATTACTCCTGTTATGTTAATTTTTGGCTCATCGTTGTTTGTGGTGGAACTGTCTTTGTAAAAGGCTCATCTGTGGGCTCTGGGGAGCTCTGAATGAACAGGGGGCACATTTTTAAATGCAAACTGCGTCCTGATCTCTTTCGACTACTGCTCTGTCAAAACCCTACAGGGGCAAGATTATGATGTTATCCGGTTCTCCATGAGGTGCTTAAGAAAATATGGGAAACAGGATAAAGTGCCACGGAGAAAAACACTGAACAGACTGAAACTCTGGTGCTAGAAGAAAACAGGCTAGTCGTCTTGAGTGTCCAGCTCCAGGGTTGTGTTAAACCAGTAGGCTTACAAGGGCTTACGCCCAGGGCCACAACTTTCAGGAATGCCACGCCCATCAGGAGGGCCATGCCTCACTTGGGGGCCATATCCTCGGACCATAATGGAAGCCAAAAGCATCATACAAATAATATGAAATTCATTCGTTCATCCATTCGTTTTCTAAACCACGTAATTAAATTCAGGGTTGTGGGAGGCCAGAGCCTATCCTGGCAGCACAGGTGCTAATATGAAATTTAAACAAGTAAATGAAAAAACCTGTGAAATCAGTAATTGAGTTTAAAAAATACATTTAAAAGAGGTTTTAATATTTTCATTTGAGAAACGTCTGCTACAAGAAAGGTGCGATTGTTCTTGAATGCTTGATGCTAAATGTGAAAAAAAAAATTACAGTGGCTTAATATACAAAAACGATGACCTAGAAACAACACATTTCTCTCAGGCCGTATTGGTTAGAATCTCATAATGTCAAGACAGTGCAAAGTTTTACCTTAAAGATTTTCCTACTTCATTTCCACAATAATGTGGTTTAATTTTTAAAAGAAAGACCCATGAATGCCTATATTTTCTCACATCTTAGGCATCTCAAACAACACTGACTACAGAAAAAACAATAATTGATTTGTTTTGGTACACTGAGCAACATTAATCGGTTTTCTTGAAAAGGGTTTGGATGTAGAAGAGTAGGTCATGGATCCACACTGATGACGTCCTTTTGCTGCTGTTTCTAGTTCATTGTTATAATACATGAAGATTTTTTACATTAAGCATTTTAGAATGTCTGGGCATATATATCCTCATTTGCCGCACATATTCATCCCTAATCAGGAAAACTGCGGCTTACTGCAGTTGTGAGAGAGATCTTGCTCATTGAGTAGTATGGAGATTTTGGGTTGATCAGTTGTTGGAGTGAAATATAAGTTGCAAGTCCATTTGTCATAAATTGCACAGCGTATTTTTATGTTCATCTGGGGCAATTACTTTCTTAAATCATTATTTGTGACATAAGTGTTTTTTCACTGCAAAGCATGTCTAAACCATGTCTAAACCTGGCAGAAAAATAAAACACATAGGAATGTAGTTATGAATGCAAAACTAATATGCATGCACTTGTACCCCAGGGCAGCACAACGGAGTATAATCATGCATTCTGTGATCATCCTTGTCACATTATAAGGATGACCACTTAGCGCCCTCTAGGGAAGATTACTAAAAAGTGTCAGGCCACTGATTAGCTTTCTGGAAAACATCTATTTAATGTCATTTTTTTTCTTTTTTTTTCTTTTTTTTTTTTTTTACTTCTCCCTAATTTTAAATTATATTTTTCTGCCATCATATTAAACCAGGCAAATGTTATTTTTTTACTGTTCGTACACAACAAAAAAAAAGTCTTCTTTAAAGTCATTCAGATGTTTTTTGATGATGAAGACCGGTATACTTTTTATGAACTTCTCTCACAACGTGACTGTGCCTCTGTTTTTACACAGTGTGTTTGTATTTATACAGTATATGTGCGTAACTAAGTCATTCCTACTCACAAACACTTTAGTTATTCCTCACTCGTTTCACCTTTCAGTCTGAAAGGCCAACATTTATATACCTGATGTTGTGTTGTAATAAATGTTTCAGAACTCACAACACAGATATTTGTATAAAAATTAAGGATTTTGTGTTCATTTTTCTACATATCAGTTCATTTTATATAGATGTAAATTACATGTTTAGACACAATGTCAGATTATAGGCCACCAGCCACATGGCTAGCTCTCAACACAACTTAAACAACCTTAGCCTTGCTCAGAGATCCAACAGTGGCAACTAGGGAGTGGTGGGGCTTGAACCAGCAACCTTCTGAGTACTAGTCAAGTAGCTTGAACAGTGAGCTACCGCTGTCTGGTTACAATCCCAACCTTCGTAGCTTTAATTTAGGACTATAATTATATTACTGATTATTATAATGAAAGTCATACATTGTGATTTGCAAAACCACTCTTGTGTACATCTAAGTACAATCATACCACCTTTCACCTATAACCGCATTTGGAAACCTTTATCATGACAGTAAACAGCTGTAGACACCTCAGTGTGATTCAGTGTAAAAAAAAAACCTGTCGGGGAGGATTAGTACTTTACCCTTGCTTAAAGTTAGTTGCTCCTTAAGGTCAGATTGTTACTTGATGAGTCATTTGCCTGGTTTTTGACCTCAAGTCGTTTTCTCAGAAGAGTAATGTGAGTTTAAGTTTGAGTGTGAGTGACTGATCAACTGCTGTTCATTGTCTTTTATGAATCACTCTTGCACCCTGCAGTGCATAGTTAACTGCAGAGGTGGTGTCGAGGTTGCATCGGGGGCAGGCTGGCTACAGTAGTAGTGATAGACAATCTGATTCACAAGGGTGGGAAAATCTTGTTTCAGCTGACAGCTTTAACAGTGCGCTTTTAGAGAAGACACTGCGAGTTTCAATCCCTTACAGAGACCTCACTGCCCTTTAATACTCTGTCGAAACCAAATTTTACACATGAACCCTTTTTACTCAGAGGTCCGCGTGTGATGTCTGCTACCTTGTCTATTGCTTTTTCTATTTCCAGAAAAGACATCCGTTGCCACACACCTTCAGTTGGTCTCTCGGGAGACCGTGCCTTTGCTTGTGGTGTGCACGAGATGTGGTGGCCCAGATTTTAGCCAGCATGCCGTGCTGCTTTGAGCCTCCCATTTCTGGGGATTATTCTGCTACCCACTTATAACGCAAGATAATGATGCCAAAGTTAATGATGCTATTGTTGCTATAACGCAAGCTAGCGATGCCAAAGAACAAAATCATGGGAATAATTTGGACCTAGAGGGGCACTGAAGAGTGGGAGAGAAAGAGAGACAAATATCATCAGACCAGGCTGTCCTGAATTTGCGCTAGTTTTGAACAGGTGTTCATTAGACCCTTTTGAGTTTGTTGCATGAAGCTGTTGTTCAGGAGGAATGGGTGGAAATGGAGAGCTGTGTCTGGCCAATCAGCTGCTCTGTACTCATGTCTTCCCAGCGGGGCCATCAACCAAATGGGGCTTGCAGGATGACTTTCTGCTCATGGTTCTTAGTAGGCACAATTATCTTGAGCAATGAGCATGACTAAGCAGTCATAAAAAGACAATGATGTTATGTACACTTTTTGAAATACAATACAAATGTCACCACAGTCAGACTTTAATTACCATTTGTTTGGAACAACTCCGAGCACATACCAAATCTTGCACATCTTGCCCACTGTGTGGCTAAAATTAATGATTTCTTACACGCGGAGAAAATAAACACAGTTTAGGCAATATTCTTACAGTATTAGTGTTTATATCTATATTTATGTATTGATGTCTTTTTAAATTCTGTTTTTAAATTGTTTTCTAAAAGCACCAATGAAATCATTTTAATTGCTTATTGGAACCAAGAATTCGTTTATCCTGAATGAAGTGGAATTTAGGCTAAAAATTGCAACAGTACCACAATATGTATACAAAGAAAATCATCTGACAAAGTGTACAATATATCAATCAATCAGTCATCATCATCATCATCATCATCATCTTCCTGGTCATCATCATCACTATCATCATCGTCACTGTCATCATCATCGGACTCGTCGTCATCAGCATCGTCGTCATCATCGTCTTCAGTGTTGACCTTTCCAGAGAGGACGTCCTCGATCCAGTCCTCCAGTTCCTCGGCCGTGGGCAGTGCCTCATCGTTTGGCATGTTCAACCACACGCTGTCCGCCTGCCAAAAGTTACCCACCCACCCACCCGGGCAACCTTTGCTCTGTCAATCATTATTCATCAAGTGCGCATATAAATTTTACAGACGTTAAAGTTACGCTACCTCAAGGACCACCCAACCTAAAAATTAAGATAACCTGAACTAATTTTTGGGAGGGTGGAATTCAATTCTCAAGTCCACATCTAAATCAGGATAACACTGTTAATACTCAGTAGTCTCGGGAGATCATCCTAGCAAAATTCCTGGCCTTAGAACCATAGATGGTTGACCTGAGAAGAAGGATCAAGCTCATGGTATCTCCTCTCCAGTTTACTGCTAATGTTAGAAGGTATAACTTGGGCACAACTTTCAAACTGCAATGGAATCTACATTTACAAGGGACTGGGTTGCCTTGACTTCTGAGCAATAGAACCAGTGAGGGATAGGCCCTCCTTAAATGGTGACTAATTTTTCAAGTGAATTAGATGCTTAATGCATGATTAAAAATCAGGGTGAGGATTCATACAGGGACTCACGTGTTCCTGCTAAACATTCATAAAGGCTGGGCAGGATATTTTGCTCACAGATATGCATCAGGAGCCATGATTACCAATCCGATACCAATAGGCTTGATTTCACTGTAAACCCTTTCTGCCAACCAGACGTCTTTGCGACTGTGCAGAGCTCAAGGTATCTGGTACCACATCCAGGTTATTCATGCACCTGCAATATGATTTTAAATAAGAACACACCATGCTGCGTGGTGCTCAAGGTAACTTACATCTGTGACATTGACCACCCCGATCTGAGGTCTGAAGAGATCCACCTTAAAAGTCTTCTCCCAATAGGCAGTCAGCTGTGTGTGTGTGTGGGGGAGCATTAGAGAACTGCCATTAGAAAGCATACACTCCTGCTGCCCTGATAAACATTACAATGACTGTAAGGTCTCACCAAGGGGAAGTCATCAGGGTCAATCCACATTATGCTCAGATCGGGGTTCTTGGTGTTGTCTCGGGCCACTTCTTTCAAGATATCCAGGAATTCATACCCATCTGACATACCCAACAGTGTGACTTGTGGTTATTTATCCAAGCACAAAGCCCGTCACCATGTGTTTAGACAGAATGGCTCACTCAGTAGAAGAATGAAAAAAACAAAACAAAGACACACCCGGGTCCTCCTCCTCAGCGAAAGCGACGATGTGGATCCCATCCATGTCATCTTCCTATGAAACAAGCAGAATGGATGCCGCTCCATTTCAACAAAACAAAACCGCCATCTTAATCTAAATCTCAAACTGACACTTTTAGGCAACAAAATGAAGGTTTTACGCACCCATGTCTCAAACATGTCCTCTGCTCGCAGTTTCCTCAGGGTTGGCCTGAGACGAAACGGCAGACTCAGCAAAAAACTCTCTCACTCTAGAAACCTTATAGTCATAGATTTAAATGTATTGCAACTAGCTGAACCTGGCAAAAATATTTGCCTCTGGCTCACCTCCGGTGCTGATTGATAAAATCCACTATCTCATCCTCCGCGTTGGGCTTGCCGGGTATAGTGACCGGCTCATCCATGAAGGGCTCGTAGAAATCTACTTCATTCATCCTCAAAGTCAGCTGTTTGGCCACCTGCAGCAGAGCACAGCGATGCAGTACTGCCAGACACACACCACAACCTCTACCTCTAATGAAGGGCCTTTAATACGCCTGGATTCACTTCACTTAAAATGCAACCAGTGTATTTCGACTCCAGCACAGAGTGGTTAATAGCTGTAAAAAGGGCCGGGGGAGGTATAAGATCCATTTGGATGGTTGTATTTTATGGCATTCGCTTGAAATGACAGCATGTACAGCAGCTCTGCTTCATGACTGTTTAGACAATACCTGCCCTTTTGCGTCCATCTGTTAGGATCGGTTTAGTTAGCACTTTGGAATGAGATGACACACTCACCCCTTTGTCAAATGTGGCAAAAAACTTCACATACGGCTGAAACTGCTCGGCTGCCCCCTGAAAAGACTTGTAGTCTGAAAGAAAAGTGTTTACTTGTGAGCAGTGTGACAGAATGACAAGCAGAGAGAGTTGGCCCCGCCACCCCACCTCCCCACCGCCCGCTCAACCCCATCAAAAACCGATAATGTGAGAAATTGTTGAGGGAAGGATAGCAAAAGCTGGAATGCGAACCAAGCCGCTATCGAACAGTGCTACTCTCGTGCATCGGCCTTAACAATGCGCCTGGAGGTCACGGCAGGAGCCTCTTCAATCTCTCCATCTTGAAATGGGATTTTTAATAAAGGCTTAGGAGCACACATACAGAAGCAGATAGCTCTCTTCTCCTCCCGCCTCACAGCCAAGGCACTTAATCTATACGGCTGATGGAAGACCAGCGAATAGCTTGTCTAGTTGTGTAGAGAGCGGGGCTTTGGTGTGGTACAATAGCTGACTGTGTTTGTTTTATTTTAGAATTAAGCCTTGGTAAAACACAGGCCCCTTTAAGAATGAAAGATTACAATTGCTGTAAAGAGACTGGCAGGGATAATACTATGGCTCTGGTCTCACTCCATACAGAAACCACTTTGAAACTGAGACTTTGAGATTTAATTTCTAAACAGGCGCTGCTGGCAGCAACAAGGATGCATATGTCAAAAAATTCAAACGGGTCACAACAGAAATGTTTCTTTTGTCTGTGCCAGTTTCTCATAGATCGTAATAGATACGTAGTATATAATCAGTCATATCTCCTTTCATTATCTAAGCAAAATCACAAACAAGATATTCACAGATGATATGTTAGCCTATAATAGGCATCTATTTTAAATAAGAATTCATACATGACCAGTTATGGATAAGCCGTCAGTTTTATTAAAGCATTAAATTAAATTAAATTAAATTAAATATCATGCTTTCTGCAATCCAAAAACTGCTATTTGTAGTTATCACTTTTTGTGTATTAATGCTTGGAGTGTATTAATAATGTAGTTATCCAGTTATCTGTAAATACTCAAGATGTCAAATCTCCAGTGAACACATGAATTCCTAATTCTTGGATGAATGTGCACACATTGGAGACTGTGAGCGGGAGGAGAGAAGCTCACATTCAGAATCCTTGCCCCTAAAGTAGCCAATGAGGCGCATGTCTTCATCCATCCGCTCAAAGGCCCGCTGCTCCGTAGGGTTACTAATCAGCTCCACAGCATCCTCCAGCAGCTGCAACACACACACACACATATGCACATACGCACGCATGCACATACGAATGCACACGTGCACACACGCACATATACGCACACGCACATACACGCGCACAGATATATTCATACATGTACAACCATACACACATACATGCACACATGGACAAATGCATACGTATGCACACATATGCATATATACAAAGACACACACACACAATATTGTTTTGCTATCTTTGGGGAATGGGGTGTAGTAAGGTATTGGAATTCTGCAGAATATGCAGCTCTGGAGATTCAGGATTTTTGCTGAATCTTCAGTTTTGCTGATGTTATTCATGTTCACTAAGAACATTCAAATGACATATGCATGAAGCACCAAGTGTACAAGCTCCTATGATAAGATATTTGCAAATCTGCTCAATTGCTGTTACACTCTGATGAGATTCTATGCATGTATGTACCCTGAAGTAAATTAGCATAATCCTACACATCTATACTCACATCCAGCAGGAACTCCACCAGTGTGTCTGCAGAGAGCTCTCCATCAAACTCTATCACACGCTCATCCTTGAAGACATAAATGCTACCCTCTTCCTCCAAACCTAACAACCATGGACAGTGTTGTTGTGTAAACAAAAGGTGAGTCTATAATTTCATTCTTTAATGTTAATGAAAAGGGCTGTACCTGAGACCAAAAACGGTTCCTTTACTTAGAGGTTTGTACCTTCCTCACATAATAGTGAAGTCATTATATCTGAGTCTTAAGCCCAACCCTACCGAGTCTGAGTCTTAAGACCAACCCTACCGAGTTTCTTGGCCACCTTGGCATCCTTATGAGAGTCTACCATTCCGAACCCTATATCCTTGTCTTCCAGGATTTGGGCAGTGAGCTGGAAATTCAAAAGAGAGAGAGAGAACAAGAAACACATCAGGCTCGAATAAAGAAATTGTG